>NC_134399.1:185432863-185735183 GCF_050003625.1 Haematobia irritans | reverse complement strand
CAAAATTGAATTATCTCTCCCAGCCAGATCTATACTAAAGGCTGTGGAAAGGTTCATTCGCCCGAACCGAAACATGTACAGTCCAGGCGTGTATAGATTGGTATCTGGCGTTTTCTTTTCAATGGCTCTATTAACCATGTTCCTTAATCTATATCTGTCCATAAAGCTCGAACAATAATTGTATAATTAGATATAATGCATTTGGACTATATATAATTATGAACTTATATGAACCACTTCCTGCATGGTTGTTGGATACCATATACTAACATCACGTACCAAAATTCAACCCAATCGGATGAATTTTGCTCATCCAAGGGGCTCCGGAGGTCAAATCTGGGGATCGGTTTATATGGGGCCCATATATAATTATTGACCGATTTCGACCAATTTTTGCATGGGTGTTTGAGCCCATATATTAACACCACGTACCAAATTTCAACGGAATAAGATGAAGTTTGGTCTTCCGAGAGGCTCCGGAGGTCAAATCTGGTGATCGGTTTATATGGGGGCTATATATAATTATTGACCGATGTGGACCAATTTTTGCATGGTCATTAGAGACCATATATTAACATCATGAACCAAATTTCAGCCAGATCGGATGAAATTTGCTTCTCTTAGAGGCTCCGCAAGCCAAATCGGGGATCGGTTTGTATGGGGGCTATATATAATTATGGACCGATGTGGACCAATTTTTGCATGGTCATTAGAGACCATATACTTACACCATGTAGCGAATTTCAGCGGGATCGGATGAAATTTTCTCCTTTTAGAGGCTCCGCAAGCCAAATCTGGGGATCGGTTTATATGGGGGCTATATATAATTATGGACCGATGTGGACCAGTTTTTGCATGGTTATTAGAGAGAATATACCAATTTCAGCCGGATCGGATGAAATATGTTTCTCTTTGAGGCTCCGCAAGCAAAATCTGGGGATCGGTTTATATGGGGGCTATATATAATTATGGACCGATATGGACCAATTTTTGCATGGTTGTTAGAGACCATGTACCAAATACGTAAAAGTGGACCGATATTGCCCATTTGCAATACATCACCGACCTACATCAATAACAACTACTTGTGCCAAGTTTCAAGTCGATAGCTTGTTTCGTTCGGAAGTTAGCGTGATTTCAACAGACGGACGGACGGACATGCTCAGATCGACTCAGAATTTCACCACGATGCAGAATATATATACTTTATGGGGTCTTAGAGCAATATTTCGATGTGTTACAAACGGAATGACAAAGTTAATATACCCCCCACCGTGGTGCAATGGTTAGCATGCCTGCCTTGCATACACAAGGTCGTGGGTTCGATTCCTGCTACGACCGAACACCAAAAAGTTTTTCATCGGTAGATTATCCCACTTCAGTAATGCTGGTGATATTTCTGAGGGTTTCAAAGCTTCTCTAAGTGGTGTCACTGGAATGTGGAACGCCGTTCGGACTCGGCTATAAAAAGGAGGTCCCTTGTCATTGAGCTTAACATGGAATCGGGCAGCACTCAGTGATAAGAGAGAAGTTCACCACTGTGGTATTACAATGGACTGAATAGTCTGAGTGAGCCTGATACATCGGGCTGCCACATAAACTAACCTAACCTATCCATATACCCCCCATCCTATGGTGGAGGGTATAAAAAGAGGAAATCGCTCAATTAGTAATTTTTAGTGGGTAAAAAATTAAAATTTGTGAAACTTGGAAATATATATTTATGTAAGAGTTACATGTAAGTCTAACTACGATCGGCTAATACTTTAAAAATAGAATTTTGAGCAACATTGGTTAATAAATAAAGGTATTATGACCAACTTTGGGAAAATCGAGCAATGCATATAAGGGATCTATATCTAACTCGGAAGCGATTTGGATGATATGTTCCATGTTTGGTTGTTACTATAGATGGTTATCTTGTGCTAAATTTGAGTAAGATCGGTTAATAAATTAGGCCACTATGGTCAAAAATAAGGTTATTAGAGGAAAATTTTTCAAAATCTGCCGCTACATATATATGGAAGCTATATCTAAATCTGAACCGATTTCGATGATATTTTGCAGGTTTAGTTTATACCACAGAAGGTTACTTTGTACTCAATTTGAGTAAGATCGGTTAACAAATAAGGCTATTATGATAAAATTTGGGAAAATCGGGCGATACATATATATGTATATGGGAGCTATATCTAAATTTGGACCGAGTTCGTTATATATTTATTTTACTTAAATATTTTGTTTTTGCTCGAATTCAATCAAGTAATTAATTAAATTTAAAAAAAAATATTGGTGATATTCGTTTTTGCCTATAATCACGTGTGGGTATACTTAAGACGGCCTGTTATAGTTATTTCAAAGTTTCCAATTTGGTATTCCTTTTCCATTATTCGGTTAATTTTATTATAACTCTAAACTAAAGCAATCTGGCAATGTAATGCATTTTAACGTCTGATGTTTATGAACTGTCATTGTTAATGTTATTCTAATTTTTATTGTTTCTGATACAAAAGAGAGACAAATGACAGATAATGGAAAAAGAAACTTACAAAAAAAGTTACGGCCTAGCAACTGGTATAAAATTGCAATATATAGCTTTAATTGTATTAAGTTTTTAAATATTAAAAATTATAGAAAATATGAAAACTTAGAATATTTTAATTTAATATATTAAATTAAAAAATTTGGGTCTATATGTCTTTATTTGTTATATTTATGGAAAACATATGAGAAATTTTCATATTTGTTTTATTATTTTTTATTAAGGGGGGACCTTGATGTGAAACGAAGGAATTGCAAATAAAAGAAATTCACAAAAAAGCTTCAATACTCTGTTGGTAACAAACAAAGTGTGTTTGTTTTGGCCATTGCGCATGTATAGGACACGTTATTGACAGAATTAACTAGAGGGAGTTCATTACTGCCATATGTTTAAGATAAATGTCAGAAGATATTCTAGTTACATTGACATATGTACTTCATCATACATTTTACACTTATTAATTGATATGGTAACTCTATGAAACAGTAATCCAAAGGTATTTCAGTTTAAGAGACAACTGGATGAACACTAGTGATCATTTCAGCAATACTGATAATCAACACTTTAGTACTTACACTGAAAAAAATATTTTGTGAGGCCAAAGAATTCATGTCCTTAAAATACAAATCCGAAGTTTGTTTAATGTAGAAGACGCATTTCTCTGATATAAAATTATTTTCCTTGACTAAAAGTTTATAAACTTTTCAATGAAATCGTTTTGCCCTTAAAGTTATGTGATTCGACTTAAAAATGGGTATCTTAAAATGAAAGAATTTTTTGTCGAAATTGGGCTTAATAATTCGGCCAATTTTGACAAAATAAGGTCAGATTGGCCTTAACAATTCGGAATTCTTTAAAAAAATGAAATCGTCTTTCAGTTTGTCACTTTTTGTTTCTTTACTACTCGTAGAAAGCGTTAAAAAATAGGAAAAGTTTTTTAACACTTTATTTTAAAGATTTTTTACTTCAAACATAGCATAATTTCCACTTTAAGTCGAGTCTGAGTTTAAAATTTGTTATGTCGTTAACACGTTTTTAAAGAAAAAACAAGCATATACGGCCGTAAGTTCGGCCAGGCCGAATCTTATGTACCCTCCACCATGGATTGCGTAGAAACTTCTACGAAAGGCTGTCATCCACAATCGAATTAATTGGGTTGTGGTATTTTAAAACTTCTTAACATCGTTTTCTAAATTGTGAGTTAGTCCATACGTGGTATATATCAGACAAAAAAGTTATGTATAGGTAAGTCTATAAATAATTACGAATCGATATGGACTTTCTCACGGTACGAAGAGAGCCAGAATTGAAATATGGGGGTCGCTTATATGGGGGCTATATACAATTATGACCTTGATATGGACCAATTTTTGTGTGATTGGGGATCTATTTATCTGAGGGCTATATATAACTATAGACCGATATGGACTTAGTTAGGCATGGTTGTTAACGGCCATATACTAGCACAATGTACCAAATTTCAACTGACTCGGATGAAATTTGCTCCTCCAAGTGGCTCCAAAACCAAATCTCGCGATCGGTTTATATGGGGGCTATATATGATTATGGACTGATATGGACCACTTTTGGTATGGTTGTTAAATAACATCAAGTACCAAATTTCAACCGAATCGGATGAATTTTGCTCTTCCAAAGTGCTCCGGAGGTCAAATATGGGGATCGGTTTATATGGGGGCTATATATAATTATGCACCGATGTGGACCAATTTTTGAATGGTTATTAGAGATCATATACCAACACCATGTACAAAATTCTAGCCGGATCGGATGAAATTTGCTTTTCTTAGAGGATCGGCAAGCCAAATTTGGGGGTCCGTTTGTATGGAGGCTATACGTAAAAGTGGACCGATATGACCCATTTGCAATACCATCCGACCTACATCAATAACAACTACTTGTGCCCAGTTTCAAGACGATAGCTTGTTTCGTTCGGAAGTTAGCGTGATTTCAACAGACGGACGGACGGACGGACATGCTCAGATCGACTCAGAATTTCACCACGACCCAGAATATACATACTTTATGGGGTCTTAGAGCAATATTTCGATGTGTTACAAACGGAATGACAAAGTTAATATATCCCCATCCTATGGTGGAGGGTATAAAAACAGAATAAAATAATATATTAAAAATCTTTTGAACCAGGTATGTTTTTTTTTAGCGTACAGTATTACCGGTTATCGTGGCCGAATATGAATCTTTAGGACCCCGGTTTAGTTTTTTATTCAAATTAAGTTTTTTTTTTTAAATTGGTTTTAATAACCTCTAAAGCGATTGTTGTCATCGTTAATGGTAAAACAGTAAAAAATTAACCACACTGAAAAAAATATTGTCGTGAGGTCAAAGATTTCATGTCTTTAAAATACGAATGAAAATTTTGCTTAGCATAGAAGACGCATTTCTCTAATAACAGGTTGGCTGATAAGTCCCCGGTCTAACACATAGATGGCGTCGCTACACTCAAAAAAAGTGAACCCTATATTTCACTAAAGCTGATTTAATTCTCTTTTAGTTCATGGACTTGGGGTACCTAAGTTAACTTAACTAAAGCAGAGGAAAAAATTATACACAAAAAAAGTATCAAGATGAACTAAATTCGTATCTTCCACAAAATAGTTCAGAATTCCTTAATATTTGTAAATTTTATCAAAAATGCGCCCATCATGAACTTCGTATGGCACTAAAGACATTTTTGCAATTTTGGACTCCAATTTTTTTCTTCAACCTACTAAATTTTCTTTAATAAGTGAAAGATAATATTTTGTTCTAAAAAATTTTCTTGAATTTGTCGAAAATTGTTTACATATTTTTGTGAAATCGGCGCGACATCTGCGTTTATAATACAGTTTAGTTAAAATTTTCTACAATTAATCAAATTTTTCTAAAATTAACTAAAATATTCTTTCCTTGTGGGTTCACTGTTTTTTCAGTGTAGTATTAAATAGTACCAACCTTCAAATGATTCGTGTCAAAATTTGAGTCTGTAAGTCAATTAGTTTGTGAGATAGAGCGTCTTTTGTGAAGCAACTTTTGTTAATGTTGAAAAAAATGAAAAAAGAGGAATTTCATGTTTTGATAAAATACTGTTTTTTTAAAAGGAAAAAATACGGCGAAAGCAAAAACTTGGCTTGATAATGAGTTTCCGGACTCTGCCCCAGGGAAATCAACAATAATTGATTGGTATGCAAAATTCAAGCGTGGTGAAATGAGCGCGGAGGACGGTGAACGCAGTGAACGCCCGAAAGAGGTGGTTACCGACGAAAACATCAAAAAATCCACAAAATGATTTGTGGAAGTTGAATGAAGTTGATCGAGATAGCAGAGGCCTTATAGATATCAAAGGAACGTGTCGGTCATACCATTCATCAATATTTGGATATGCGGAAGCTCTGTGCAAAATGGGTGCCGCCCGAGCTCACATTTGACCAAAAACAACAACGTGTTGATGATTCTGAGCGGTGTTTGCAGCTGTTAACCCGTAATACACCCGAGTTTTTCCGTCGATATGTGACAATGGATGAAACATGGCTCCATCACTACACTCCTGAGTCCAATCGACAGTCGGCTGAGTGGACAGCGACCGGTCTCCGAAGCGTGGAAATACTCAAAAGTCCGCTGACAAAGTAATGGCCTCTGTTTTTTGGGATGCGCATGGAATAATTTTTATCCAATATCTTGAGAAGGAAAAAACCATCAACAGTGACTATTATATGGCGTTATTGGAGCGTTTGAAGTTCGAAGTCGTGGTAAAACGGCCCCATATGAAGAAGAAAAAAGTGTTGTTCCACCAAGACAACGCACCGTGCCACAAGTCATTGAGAACGATGGCAAAAAATCATGAATTGGACTTCGAATTGCTTCCCCACAGACCTCAAAAGGATGCTCGCAGGGAAAAAATTTGGCTGCAATGAAGAGGTGATCGCCGAAACTGAGGCCTATTTTGAGGCAAAACCGAAGAAGTACTACCAAAATGGTATCAACAAATTGGAAGGTCGTTATAATCGTTGTATCGCTCTTGAAGGGAACTATGTTGAATAATAAAAACGAATTTTGACAAAAAATTTATTTTTCTTTGTTAGACCGGGGACTTATCAGCCAACCTGTTATAAAGTTTTTTTCCTTTTCCAAAAGTCGATAAACTTTTCAATGAAGTCGTATTGTCCTTATAATTAAGTGATTTCACTTAAAAATGGGTATCATAACATGAAAGAAAAAATCTTGGGGGTAAGGTTAACTTGACTTTAATAATTCAGAAAAATTCCTTAAAATTAATGAAATTGTCTTTAAATTTGTTGTCTTTTTGATTACAAAGCAATAAATCGTTCAAAAATAGTACATGTTTTTAAACACTTTATTTTAAAGACGTTTTTTACGTGAAACATAGCATAATTTCTACTGTAAGTCGAGTCTTAATTTAGAAAATAAGGTTGTCGTTAACTCGTTTTTAAAGGACTTTGATAGCATATGAAGAAAAAAATTGAGAAAGCGAAAAATTAAAATTTGATTCCTAGAAGCAAGTACACAAAACCTAAAGTTAAAAGAGAATTGTGTCTTAAAAGTATCCTTACTTGTATTCTCCGCTTCTTTGGCTCGTAATCAATACCAAATTTTTTAAAGTAAAGACAAAATCTTTGGAATCGAGTATGCTTTTTTTCAGTGCAATTTTGATAGAATTCTATCAACTGTGTCAACTTAAAAAAAATCGGTGGTACACCTTCATCCGATGGTCCAAATTTTCGATGACGCTGAGGCATAATGGAGATTCTATGCCGTTAATGTGCCGAATTATCTCATCCTTTAGCTCTTGAATTGTTGCTGGCTTATCGACGTACACATTTTTTTTCAAATAACCCCAAAGGAAAAAGTCCAACGGTGTCAGATCATATGATATTGGCGGCCAATTGACTTCGCCATTACGTGAGATAACACGGCCATTGAATTTGTTGCGCAAAAAAAACTTGCGGAAAAAAAACTTGGCATTTAGGTGTGGTTCACATCCAACATCGGCCCTTACAATTTAACCACCCTTTACTTACGTTGTTCATTAACTACCATATTTATTTCATATAACCTACAAAGCTCCATCTATGTTCCGAATAATTTACTAGCAAAGAGTAAGGCCACAAACCAAACTTAAAAAAAAGCTTTGGATATAAAAGCTTTAGTAAATGCCACTCCAGTACGAAAAAGTTTTTATGAACGTTATTTTCAAAACATTAAATAAAAAACTTTCAGTGATTACATTCTCCAATGGCTAGTTTCACAAATGGAAACCAAAAGTAAGTGCCCAAAAATAAGAGTAAATAATTCCTATTTGCATTTCAAAGCCTAACATAGCATGGCGGGAATAGTGAAAAGCAGTATCAATTCAATAAAATTTATTTTATTAAGAAAATAGTAAAGAAAAGTAACAGTGAAAATGTCTGATTACATTTGAAATCCGAGTGACAAAAAATCGTATGGAAATTCTGTCCTATTCCATATTGTATTCCATACAATATTGTCTGCCCACGAGAGCCATGTTTTCTCACTCGCGAACAGCAAAAACTGCAAATTAGTTGAAATGAAAAACTGTTTACCAATAGCATTTGTGGCATATCCTAAGTAACACCGTAAGCTTGACAATAATGACTTACTATTACCGTTTTTATACCCTCCACCATAGGATGGGGGGTATATTAACGTTGTCATTCCGTTTGTAACACATCGAATTATTGCTCTAAGTCCCCATAAAGTATATATATTCTGGGTAGTGGTGAAATTCTGAGTCGATCTAAGCATGTCCGTCCGTCTGTTCAAATCACGCTAACTTCCGAACAAAATAAGCTATCGACTTGAAACTTGGCACAAATAGTTGTTATTGATGTAGATCGGATGGTATTGCAAATGGGTCATGTCGGTCCACGTTTATTTATAGCCCCCATATAAACGGACCCCAAGATTTGGCGGAGCCTCCAAGAGAAGCGAATTTCATCTGGCTGAAATTTGTAACATGGTGTTAGTATATAGTCTCTAACAACCATGCAAAAATTGGTCTATATCGGTTCATAATTATATATAGCCCCCATATAAACCGATCTCCAGATTTGGCTTGCGGAGCCTCTAAGAGAAGCAAATTTCATCCGATCCGGTCCATCCGAACCATGCCAGAATTGGTCCATAATTATATATAGCCCTTATATAAACCGATCCCCATATTTGACTTCCGGAGCCTTTTGAAGGAGCAAAATTCATCCGATCCGGTAGAAATTTAGTACATTTCGCTAGTGTATGGCCGATAACAATTGGTCCGCATCAATCTATATTATATAAAGCCCTAAAATAAACCGGTCCACAGTCACAGAAAAATCACAATTGCCACTCGAGCCAAAAATAACTTACCAAAATTTTATTGTCATAGAAAATGTTGTCAAAATTTTATATTTCGATAGAAAATTTTGTCAAAATTTTATTTCTATAGAAAATTTTGTCAAAATTTTATTTCTATACAAAATTTTGTCAGAATTTTATTTCTGTAGAAAATTTTGTCAAAATGTTATTTTTATAGATAACACTAGGTTACAAATAACAAAATTTTCTCTGTTATTTGTTTCTAGCATACTTTTTTCCATTGATTTTGACCTACTAAACACGAAAATGAGTTTTAAAAAATTTTCTGTCGATTGGTTTTCGAGATACAAATATTTGAACTTTTTTTTTAATTTTTGGAGGTACTCTTACAATTTTGAATTAAAGAAAATTGAGCCGTCTACAACTCATTCTCAGAAAATTTTCAAATCGGGTAAGTAGTAAGATGTTGGCGGCTTAAAAAGGTTAAAAAACGGCGTTTTTTAGTAAAAATTTGGCAGAAAAAACCATAAAAAATTCATATAAAATATGAAACACGATGCTAACAGCAATTTTGGCTTTCTTACGTATAGCTGAATTTCTACAAAGAAAATAAGCCCTTACTTAACAAAATGTGACAACAAATAGCAGACTTATAATTTTTTTGGTAAAAGACCGAAAAGACAAATAGGTCAAAGAAGACGAAAGATATGCTCAAAATTGTAAGTGTACCTCCAAAAATTAAAAAAAAAAATCAAAAATTTGTATCTCTAAAACCAATCGTCAGAAAGTTTTTTAAAACTCATTTTCGTGTTTAGTAGGTCAAAATCAATGAGAAAAATTATGCTAGAACCAATTCACAAAACGACTGTTGGCTAGTGTAATATATGAATCATTTAATAGTTGGAGAGCAATATTTTGCAAAATCTTCCAAAATATCAAGAATTCTACCAATCTACTAATTAGTAAAAAAATTTCCATTTTTAGTAGACTCGTGTTCATAATTGTATATAGCCCCCCTATAAAGCAACCCCCATATTTCAATTCTGGTTCTATAATTACCGCACAAAAGTTCCTATCGGTTCGTAATTATTTCTTCCCTATATATACCGGTCAAGAACTGAATATCTACGTATTTAATCGACCTTACTTACAATTTAGGTGATGATGTTAAGTAGTTTTAAGATGCCTTGCCAACGGCCGCAACCCAAGTAATTTGATTGTGGATAACTTTCAAACATTGAATAATTTTTGGTAGCTAAATAACAAATGAAACGGGGAAAATTAATAATATATATAGAACAAGTAAGGAAAGTCTAAAGTCGGGCGGGGCCGATTATATTATACCCTGCACCACTTTGTAGATTTAAATTTTCGATACCATATCACATCCGTCAAATATGTTGGGGGCTATATATAAAGGTTTGTCCCAAATACATAGATTTAAATAGCACTCGATCTGAACAGAATTTGATAGACTTCTACAAAATCTATAGACTCAAAATTTAAGTCGGCTAATGCACTAGGGTCGAACACAATTTTAGTAAAAAAAAAATATGGGAAACGTTTAAATCTGAAGCAATTTTAAGGATACTTCGAAAAAGTTTATTTATGATTTATTGCTCGATATACATGTATTAGAAGTTTAGGAAAACTAGAGTCATTTTTACAACTTTTCGATTAACCAGTGGCGATTTTACAAGGAAAATGTTGGTATTTTGACCATTTTTGTCGAAATCAGAAAAACATATATATGGGAGCTATATCTAAATCTGAACCGATTTCAACCAAATTTGTCACGCATAGCAACAATGCTTATTCTACTCCCTGTACAAAATTTCAACTAAATCGGAGTTAAATATTGGCCTCTGTGGTCATATGAGTGTAAATCGGGCGAAAGATATATATGGGAGCTATATCTAAATCCGATTTCAACCAAATTTGACACGCATAGCACTAATGCTAATTCTACTCCCTGTGCAAAATTTCAACGAAATCGGAGTTAAAAATTGGCCTCTGTGGTCATATGAGTGTAAATCGGGCGAAAGCTATATATGGGAAATATATCTAAATCTGAACCGATTTCAACCAAATTTGGCACGAATAGCTACAATGCTAATTCTACTCCCTGTGCAAAATTTTAACTAAATCGGAGCAAAAAATTGGCCTCTATGGTCAAATGAGTGTAAATCGGCCGAAAGCTATATATGGGAGCTATATCTAAATCTGAACCGATTTCAACCAAATTTGGCACGCATAGCTACAATGCTAATTCTACTCCCTGTGCAAAATTTCAACCAAATTGGGGTAAAACTCTGGTTTCTGGAACCGTATTAGTCCATATCGGGCGAAAGATATATATGGGAGCTATATCTAAATCTGAACAGATTTCAACCAAATTTGGCACACTTGACTACAGTACTAATTGTTCTTCTTGTGCAAAATTTTATGCAAATTAGGTTAAAACTCTGGCTTCTGGGGCCATATAAGTCCATATCGGGCGAAATATATATATGGGAGCTATATCTAAATCTGAACCGATTTCTTTCAAAATCAATAGGGATCTATTCTAAGCCAAAACACATACTTGTGCCAAATTTGAAGTTGATAGGACTAAAACTGCGACCTAGACTTTGATTACAAAAATGTGTTCACGGACAGACGGACAGACGGACATCGCTATATCGACTCAAGAGCCCACCCTGAGCATTTTTGCCAAAGACACCATGTGTCTATCACGTCTCCTTCTGGGTGTTGCAAACATATGCACTAACTTATAATACCCTGTTCCACAGTGTGGAGCAGGGTATAAATATGGGAAACGTTTAAATCTGAAGCAATTTTAAGGAATCTTCGAAAAAGTTTATTTATGATTTATCGCTCGATATATGTGTATTAGAAGTTTAGGAAAATTAGAGTCATTTTTACAACTTTTCGATTAACCAGTGGCGATTTTACAAGGAAAATGTTGGTATTTTGACCATTTTTGTCGAAATCAGAAAAACATATATATGGGAGCTATATCTAAATCTGAACCGATTTCAACCAAATTTGGCACGCATAGCAACAATGCTAATTCTACTCCCTGCGCAAAATTTCAACTAAATCGGAGCAAAAAATTGGCCTCTGTGGTCATATGAGTGTAAATCGGGCGAAAGCTATATATGGGAGCTATATCTAAATCTGAACCGATTTCAACCAAATTTGGCACGCATAGCTACAGTGATACTTCTACTCCCTGTGCCAAATTTCAATTAAAACGGAGTAAAAGATTGGCCACTGTGGTCATATGAGTGTAAATCGGGCGAACGATATATATGGGAGCTATATCTAAATCTGAACCGATTTCAATAATATTTGGCACACTTGACTATAGTACTAATTGTTCTTCTTGTGCAAAATTTTAAGCAAATTAGGGTAAAACTCTGGCTTCTGGGGCCATATAAGTCCACATCGGGCGAAATATATATATAGGAGCTATATCTAAATCTGAACCGATTTCTTCCAAAATCAATAGGGTTCTGTTCTGAGCCAAAACACATACTTGTGCCAAATTTGAAGTCGAATGGACTAAAACTGCGACCTAGACTTTGATTACAAAAATGTGTTCACGGACATGGCTATATCGACTCAGGAGCCCACCCTGAGCATTTTTGCCAAAGACACCATGTGTCTATCTCGTCTCCTTCTGGGTGTTGCAAACATATGCACTAACTTATAATACCCTATTCCAGAGTGTGGCTTAGGGTATAAAAAGAAGGGTTAAGCCATTCTTGGTTGGCGGCCGGAATGTTTGAGTGCCCAGGTTTTCAATATTGTCTTTAGGACCTTTACCCGAAAATAGTCGTTATTTATCCCATACGAATGGATAGCTATCCTCGGCCGTAAAGGGGTGTAAATTTTGAGCTGAACTCTTTGTAAATTCAATTATTTTGTTTGTTCACAAAACGGGACAATTTGGTATGACTGCCCTTTGTAGAAAAAAACAAAGTGAAGCAAATTCTTGACTCTTTACAATCTAATTTTTTGTGCATCGGGAGCTCTTGTACATTTTGAAACTTCAATGGATTTATTCCAAGCACATTTTTCAATATGTATGTGTTGCATTTATTCTTGTGATATGTTCAAGTTTTCTACCACTGCGGCGCGGATTTCGGATAATTTATGGTTTTGTTACTGTTTTGTTCGCCAGTATCACGAGAACCAGCAATGGAACGAGAAACAAAACATTTATTCACATTTAAAAGCTATAGCCACTTGTTGTTTTCCAGTCAAATAAAAAGCTATCACGCTTAAATTTCATCACGGATAAAAATGTTTTTGTAAGCCTTTAAATACAGAAATGAACTGTGTCCGGAATAAATCTGTCAGAAATTAGTAACCCATACAAAACATTCATTCCAGCCAAACGCAGCGCGGTCTTCACTTGTCGAATAGTAACGATTTTAAGATTTTTAGCTTAGTTGGATGGATGTTTATTTTTATTAAAATGTCAAAATCTCAAAATATATAGATTGCCAGTTGATAGAAAAAATTCGGGGGTTAAATATATGAGTCACTTTTAAAAATCTTCATCGCTATGATGTTCAGGTTTAACAGCAGTCTTGGGACGAACTTGTAATTCCCCAGTAATCTTTGAAATACTGATACTGTCCATTGAATTCAAATCGACTGAAAAAAGACACAAACATAAATTTCAAATCAAGAAATCGATTACTCCTTAACATATTCCACTTACAATCATCATCGTCCATATTGGTGCCATCGCCAGAACCCAATACAGCTCCTCCAGTAGCATTTGTACTGATACCCAAAAGTTCAGCCATATCAAAATCACTATCAGTGCTACCAAATGAACTTTCATTATCCATATCTTGATTATCCGATTTGGTCGAGTTATCATTTTTCCCAACATTGGCGGCATTCATAAGGGCAGTGCCTTTACGACCTCTACCAGTGGTGGGGCGCATGCGTGATGTAGCTGTACCAGGACGCTTGGTTGAGGCAGTATTTTTTCTATTCTTCATGGATGGATGATCATCGGGTATTTCATTATCCAAAGCTGAACTACCTTCCAGTCGAGCCTCATCATCATCTAGATCCTCATCATCATCTGCCAATAAGCCTTCAGGTATGAAGGGCATAGAACTTTCATTGGGTTTTTGCAAAAGGGGTGAGGATATGGGTGTAGAGCGTTTGGTACGAGCTTCAAATTGAGCTCTCAAAGCATCTCGTATATGAAGGCGTAGGAAATATTGCTGGAATAGATTTTTCAATTCCTTCTCGTATTCCTCAAATTCTTGCATATGGGCAGGACGAATTTTCTGTAAAGCCTCCAAACGTTGTTTGGTCCTTTCCAATTCAGCTTTCTTCCTCTGTAGCTTTGATTGAAGAGCATTTAGTTCGACTCGAGCATTTTCCAATTGAGCTCTATTCGATTGTAGCTTTAATTGGGAAGAGGCGACTGCATTTTTTAGAGTCCTTTCTACTGAAGCCAATTCCATGGGCCTATTGGCTTGAGCCAATCTGGCCTCTTTGTTGTGCATTTCTTTTTGTAGCAATTCATGCAGAGTGGCTCCTCTCTGGGTTAGATCCGAGGATAACTCTCTAGCTCTACGTAAGTCTTCGATCTTATCACCAATATCTACCTGATTCAAACTACGATAGTGATCATCTTCTTCCTGGTTGTCTTCCCCCGAATTGGGGGCTATGAGCAAGCGAGTAATTTTCTGCAATTCACCTGCAGTTATTGCTGAGGCGGCATAAAGTTTTCGTGGATTCAATTTTATGGCCGATTTGGTAACGAAAAACTCTGTGGCCGAACGAATAAGTAAGACCCTTTCATCTTGGGTGGTTATACCACCTGGTAATATTGCACCCGGCTCCAAAAGGCCCGCAAGCCATTGTAGAACCTCAGCCACCACATAGAAAGAGGCCAAACAGCCGAAATTCGAAGACAAAGCTTGCAAGGGAAATGTATGAGGATATCCCAAAAGTTTTAAGTGCTCAGCCAAATCTGAAATGTGCCCGGAAGTCTGAGATTAAGGCTCCTTCTGAAAGAAATATTGATTTCTTACCTCTTACTTCCTTGAAGGACATTCTTTCTCTGATGATTTGCCTTAGTAAAATTGATTTTTTTTTTTCGCTTAAATTGTGGTCACTTTCCTAAGAGCTTTCGTTGGAAATAAATGTAAAAAAAACTGAAGCGAGTATGGTTGCTTGAATACCACTTTCCCATGTTTCCCCCTTTTCTTTTACCGGTTGCCAGGCAACATGTGCTATGTTCGTTTTAGGGGTTGATATTGTGGAGTTTATCGATATCAACTGGTGGCATTGCCTTCTGTGTTTTGAGTTTGTATTGCCTGTAAACAATTTTATTTGAGGGGGGTGAGTTTTGAAATGGTCATTTGTTTTTGGTCTACAAGAGGAATGAATGTACTTGTCTACCATGGATTACAACATCGAACCAAATGTTCGCAATGAAAACAAGTGACACCAAGAACATCAAACAAGTTCATGGAACAATTACATGGAATTAAATTATTAAGTCGGGTAAGTACTTTACTTTCAGCCTGAAGCAGAAGTATCAGTAAACGGATAGCATAGATATTTCAGATTGAACTCGTACACAGAAAAAAAAATTTCATAATTTTTTTCAACTTTTATCTCTACATACAGAAAAATTTAGGCAAATATTTTATCGGAAATTCCACATCTGCTGAGAAAGAGGTTTGTACATATTTAAAATATTTTTTGGAAACTTCCTTTATTTGTCCTTACTGCACTGAAAAAAATTATGTTCGGTTCCAAAGATTTTATCTTTACACTAATTATTTTGGTACTGATTCCAAGTCAAAAAAGCGGAGAATTCAAGTAAGGATACATTTAAGACACGATTATCTTTTAAATGTGAGTTTTGCGTATGTACTTGATTCTACACTGAAAAAAATATTTATGTGATATTTAAGATTACGCAACCTAAATTTGAAGATGCGCAATTTATAAATTACTAAAGACAAATTTCTATAAAATAATGACATTTTAATTAAGATAAAGTTTATAATCTTTGCTTCAAGATTTTTTTAAATTAAATTTAGGACACAAATATTGGAAATGGTGTCTTTGGCAAAAATGCTCAGGGTGGACTCTTGAGTCGATATAGCGATGGCCGTCTGTCCGTGAACACATTTTTGTAATCAACGTCTAGGTCGCAGTTTTAGTCCAATCGACTTCAAATTTGGCACAAGTATGTGTTTTAGCTCAAAACAGATCCCTATTGATTTTGGAAGAAATCGGTTCAGATTTAGATATAGCTCCCATATATACATTTCGCCCGATATGGACTTATATGGCCCCAGAAGCCAGAGTTTTACCCTAATTTACTTATAATTTTGCACAAGAAGAACAATTAGTACTATAGTCAAGTGTGCCAAATTTTATTGAAATCGGTTCAGATTTAGATATAGCTCCCATATATATCTTTCGCCCGATATGGACTAATACGGTCTCAGAAGCCAGAGTTTTACCCCAATTTGGTTGAAATTTTCCACAGGGAGTAGAATTAGCATTGTAGCTATGCGTGCCAAATTTGGTTGGAATCGGTTCAGATTTAGATATAGCTCCCATATATAGCTTTCGCCCGACTTACACTCATATGACCACAGAGGCCAATTTTTTGTTTCGATTTAGTTGAAATTTTGCACAGGGAGTAGAATTAGCATTGTTGCTATGTGTGCCAAATTTGGTTGAAATCGGTTCAGATTTAGATATAGCTCCCATATATATATGTTTTTCTGATTTCGACAAAAATGGTCAAAATACCAACATTTTCCTTGTAAAATCGCCACTGCTTAGGCGAAAAGTTGTAAAAAGGTCCTCTGGGTGTTGCAAACATATGCACTAACTTATAATACCCTGTTCCACAGTGTGGAGCAGGGTATAAATATGGGAAACGTTTAAATCTGAAGCAATTTTAAGGAAACTTCGAAAAAGTTTATTTATGATTTATCGCTCGATATATATGTATTAGAAGTTTAGGAAAATTAGAGTCCTTTTTACAACTTTTCGACTAAGCAGTGGCGATTTTACAAGGAAAATGTTGGTATTTTGACCATTTTTGTCGAAATCAGAAAAACAAATATATGGGAGCTATATCTAAATCTAAACCGATTCCAACCAAATTTGGCACGCACAGCTACAATGCTAATTCTACTCCCTGTGGAAAATTTCAACCAAATTGGGGTAAAACTCTGGCTTCTGAGACCGTATTAGTCCATATCGGGCGAAAGATATATATGGGAGCTATATCTTAATCTGAACCGATTTCAATAAAATTTGGCACACTTGACTATAGTACTAATTGTCCTTCTTGTGCAAAATTATAAGTAAATTAGGGTAAAACTCTGGCTTCTGGGGCCATATAAGTCCATATCGGGCGAAATATATATATGGGAGCTATATCTAAATCTGAACCGATTTCTTCCAAAATCAATAGGGATGTGTTTTGAGCTAAAACACATACTTGTGCCAAATTTGAAGTCGATTGGACTAAAACTGCGACCTAGACTTTGATTACAAAAATGTGTTCACGGACAGACGGACATCGCTATATCGACTCAAGAGTCCACCCTGAGCATTTTTGCCAAAGACACCATGTGTCTATCTCTCGCCAGAGTTTTACCCCAATTTGGTTGAAATTTTCCACAGGGAGTAGAATTAGCATTGTAGCTATGCGTGCCAAATTTGGTTGGAATCGGTTCAGACTTAGATATAGCTCCCATATATAGCTTTTGCCCGATTTACACTCATATGACTACAGAGGCTAATGTTTTGCTCCGATTTAGTTGAAATTTTGCACAGGGAGTAGAATTAGCATTGTAGCTATGCGTGTCAAATTTGGTTGGAATCGGTTCAGATTTAGATATAGCTCCCATATATAGCTTTCGCCCGATTTATACTCATATGACCACAGAGGCCAATTTTTTGCTCCGATTTAGTTGAAATTTTGCACAGGGAGTAGAATTAGCATTGTTGCTATGCGTGCCAAATTTGGTTGAAATCGGTTCAGATTTAGATATAGCTCCCATATATATGTTTTTTCTGATTTCGACAAAAATGTTCAAAATACCAACATTTTCCTTGTAAAATCGCCACTGCTTAGTCGAAAAGTTGTAAAAAGGACCCTAATTTTCCTAAACTTCTAATACATATATATCGAGCGATAAATCATAAATAAGTTTTTGCGAAGTTTCCAAAAAAAAAATTGCTTCATATTTGAATGTTTCCCATATTTTATAACATAACATGGTGTTCCACCCTAGTGCATTAGCCGAATTTTGAGTCTATAGATTTTGTAGAAGTCTGTCAAATTCTGTCCAGATCGATTTGACGGATATGATATGGTATCGAAAATTTAGATCTACAAAGTGGTGCAGGGTATAATATAGTCGGCGCCGCCCGACTTTAGACTTTCCTTACTTGTTTTGTTTGGAATTGTTGTGTTGCACTGTGTAATCAATCATGCAAATTTTATTGTCATTAATTCCAATGAACTTTCAATGATCCCTGCACACTCATATGTACCTAACTACTAATTAATGAATTCATTGATGATTATTCACATCTCAATGAATTAATGATGCAGAATTTTCACCAGACGGTCACTATGAAAGCGCAATATAGAGAAACCAAACTAAAAAAAAATGCAATTGTAGAATTTAATTAATATGTAGTTTATCCTCAGCTTGGTGTGTGTGATTTATTATCAGAAGAGCCAATCAAATTATACGGGAAATACCATTCATCACTGCAAGCATAGAAGCATACAAGCTCTATTATCTTACAATTGTTGCCAGTTTGTTATTGCACTGCACCAACAGCATATTTCTGTTGTCTACATCAATCAGTTGGCCAGTTCTTTCTGTTATTTAACGCTTCGTGAACTCAGCGTGCGAGACAATAATCAGCAAACATTTAGAATAACAAATTGCATAATTAATTGAATCATTACACACTAATCTGCTTGGCTTTGTATTTATTCTTCTCTGTTAGGAGTTATTGCATAATGGTGCAGTTGTTCTTAGAATGAGATTTGATTACATGGTTGTTAATGGTATAGTTCGTTTTCGTTTCTTAATCCAAAAATTGTATCAATTTAAATATAAACCTGAAATCATGGTAACAAGGTCATGAGGGTAGGGGAAGCCTGTATACCTTCCATATACAAACTGAAAAAATATTTTCCTAAAGACAAATATTTCTTGTCTCTAAAAACACGAATGTGATTTTTGATGGTAGTCAAAAACGATTTTTAACTTGACCACAAGTCAATGTTTGAATTTAGAATTTTAAGTTGATAATATGGAAAATTTAATAAATTCTAAGGATCCAGTACGATAAACTTAATTGTAATGGTGAGTTGTGCCTTAAATGCATCCTTAGTTTTATTCCTTGCTTTTCATTTTGCTCAATATCATTGATGTCAATAGAGAGTCTAAATCTTTAGAACTGGGTAAGAGTCTGTTTTTGTCAGTGCATATACGGCGGATGGCTTCAATATTTCGGGTTTAAAGAACGAAAACAAATATTTTCACCGTAAATCGCTTTATTGTTTTTCAAAATATTACCCATTTGGTTAGCTAGCAAAAAAAAAAAATGTGGAGGTTCTTCCAAAGGCACAACTACAAAAGCACTTCCAGAAGATGCACTCCCAATGATGTTCTTTATTTTAACTATCCAGGAAGTTCTTTTAATTCAATTTTTATACCCTGCGCCATACTGTGGAACAGGGTATTATAAGTTAGTGAATATGTTTGCAACACCCAGAAGGAGACGAGATAGACACATGGTGTCTTTGGCAAAAATGCTCTGGGTGGACTCCTGAGCCGATATAGCCATGTCCGTCTGTCCGTGAACACATTTTTGTAATCAAAGTATAGGTCGCAGTTCTAGTCCAATCGATTTCAAATTTTGCACAAGTATGTATTTTGGCTCAGAATAGCACCCTATTGATTTTGGAAGAAATCGGTTCAGATTTAGATATAGCTCCCATATATATATTTCGCCCGATATGGACATATATGGCCCCAGAAGCCAGAGTTTTACCCTAATTTGCTTAAAATTTTGCACAAGAAGAACAATTTGTACTATAGTCAAGTGTGCCAAATTTTATTGAAATCGGTTCAGATTTAGATATAGTTCCTATATATATCGTTCGCCCGATTTGCACTCATATGACCACAGTGGCCAATCTTTTACTCCGATTTAATTGAAATTTTGCACAGGGAATAGAATTAGCATTGTAGCTATGCGAGCAAAATTTGCTTGAAATTGGTTCAGATTTTGATATATCTCCCATATATAGCTTTCGCCCGATTTACACTCATATGACCACAGAGGCCAATTTTTTGCTCCGATTTAGTTGAAATTTTGCACAGGGAATAGAATTAGCATTGTAGCTATGCGTGCCAAATTTGGTTGAAATCGGTTCAGATTTAGATATATCTCCTATAAATAGCTTTCGCCCGATTTACACTCATATGACCACAGAGGCCAATTTTTAACTCCGATTTAGTTGAAATTTAGCACAGGGAGTATAATTAGCATTGTAGCTATATGTGCCAAATTTGGTTGAAATCGGTTCAGATTTAGATATAACTCCCACATATAGCTTTCGCCCGATTTACACTCATATGACCACAGAGGCCAATTTTTAACTCCGATTTAGTTGAAATTTTGCACAGGGAGTAGAATTAGCATTGAAACTATGCGTGCCAAATTTGGTTGAAATCGGTTCAGATTTGGATATATCTCCCATATATAGCTTTCGCCCGATTTACACTCATATGACCACAGAGGCCAATTTTTTGCTCCGATTTAGTTGAAATTTTGCACAGGGAGTAGAATTAGCATTGTAGCTATGCGTGCCAAATTTGGTTGAAATCGGTTCAGATTTAGATATATCTCCCATATATAGCTTTCGCCCGATTTACACTCATATGACCACGGAGGCTAAGTTTTTGCTCCGATTTAGTTGACATTTTGCACAGGGAGTAGAATTAGCATTACAGCTATGCGTGCAAAATTTGGTTGAAATCGGTTCAGATTTAGATATAGCTCCAATACATAGCTTTCGGCCGATTTACACTCATATGACCACAGAGGCCAATTTTTTGCTCCGATTTAGTTGAAATTTTGCACAGGGAGTAGAATTAGCATTGTAGCTATGCGTGCAAAATTTGGTTGAAATCGGTTCTGATTTAGGTATAGCTCCCATATATATGTTTTTCCGATTTCGACAAAAATGGTCGAAATACCAATATTTTCCTTGTAAAATCGCCACTGCTTAGTCGCAAAGTTGTAAAAATGACTCTAATTTTCCTAAACTTCTAATACATATATATCGAGCGATAAATCATAAATAAACTTTTTCGAAGGTTCCTTAAAATTGCTTCAGATTTAAACGTTTCCCATATTTATACCCTGCTCCACACTGTGGAACAGGGTATTATAAGTTAGTGCATATGTTTGCAACACCCAGAGGGCCTTTTTACAACTTTTCGACTAAGCAGTGGCGATTTTACAAGGAAAATGTTGGTATTTTGACCATTTTTGTCGAAATCAGAAAAACATATATATGGGAGATATATCTAAATCTGAACCGATTTCAACCAAATTTGGCACGCATAGCAATAATGCTAATTCTACTCCATATACATATATATCGAGCGATAAATCATAAATAAACTTTTGCGAAGTTTCCTTAAAATTGCTTCAGATTTATATGTTTCCCATATTTTTTACTAACATAGTGTTCCACCCTAGTGCTTTAGCCGACTTAAATTTTGAGTCTATAGATTTTGTAGAAGTCTATCAAATTCTGTCTAGATCGAGTGATATTTAAATATATGTATTTGGGACAAACCTTTATATATAGCCGCCAACACATTTGAGGGATGTGATATGGTATGAAAAATTATAATATAATATAGTCGGCCCCGCCCGATTTTAGACTTTCCTTACTTGTTTTTTACTAACATTGTGTTCCAGCCGACTTAAATTTTAAGTCTATAGATTTTGTAGAGTCTATCAAATTCTGTCCAGATCGAGTGATATTTAAATGTATGTATTTGGGACAAACCTTTATATATAGCCCGCAGCTCATTTGACGGATGTGATATGGTATCGAAAATTTAGATCTACAAAGTGGTGCAGGGTATAATATAGTCGGCCCCGCGCGACTTTAGACTTTCCTTACTTAATAAAAAAAAATAAAAAACTTTAAACCAAAGATACAAAATCCTCAAAATAAGTCTTAGTCTATATTTGAAGCGTTTTTATCTTAAATCTAAAAATGCATTATACCAGTTAATTTAACGACAATATTTTTAAATAAACAATTGTGTTCTTTACTTTAAAGAAAAGTTGCCTTAGTTCAAAGACATACTACTTTAAAATCTTAAATACCACGTAAATATTCTGTATTCAGTGTTTGGAGGAGACATTAAACGGAAAACATTTTACTGATACATTTACATCTCTTTCTCAACTTTAATTAGATTATCACCATCTAAAACTATACTAAACGCCAATCGATTCAATAGAATTTTTTACCCCTTTTGCTCGAAGAATGTGGAATTTTTGCCACTATATATAGAGCTGTATTGCATATTTTGTGATGATAACAACAACGCACACTGCAAATAGTATTTGCAATTAAAATTTATCGATTGGCAATGAATGACGGGGGTATGTGCATCTTGACGGTATGACCAGCAACAATGACGACACCAACATTCTTGCCATCCGAGATGAGGATATGACAGCTAAAGCTAAATTTTTTTGCCATGCATAATTCCACATCTCTACTACGAGATCCATTGAATATGTATGAATGAACGAATAAGCCTTGATCTTGGTTGAAAAAAAAAAAAACGTTGCCACTGCTATTGACCATTTAATTATAATACACAATACAAATTCTATTTATGATGTAGACAGAATAATCAATGAGAAAATTCTTGAATATGGAAAATAAGTTTAACGAATATGTACATCCGTAAGTTCAGGTAGGTCGAATTGTAAATACCCACCACCATGGATCAACTAAAAAAATACCCTTTGACATTGTCGTAGCGGGTTACTAGGAAATATACAGAATTTCTGGTGGATTTCATGAAACATACTTGATGGAGACTATATAAGATTCTGGATTTATAAGTCTAACGGCCATTTTCATGTATCTCCGTTAGACCTTAACTCCCAGTTAACAGAAAGTAAAATCGAAATATCTTCTCTCAGGTTAACTTTAACTGAAAAATATATGTAGACAAGATGACAGGCATAACCATAGTAACATACGGTTTAAAAGTTCGTTAGCTAACGTAGCACTAACGGAGCTTTCTGAAAATGGGGGTAAAGCGTACAATATAATCGAATGATATATGATTTAAATAATATGACACATACACGCTCACAAAAAATCGCTTCTGTAACATATACTCCCAAACATATTTTGCTTCAAGCATATATATTTTTGGGTATTGCCCAAACATTTATATGTTTGATCTCTTCCAATATATAATATGTTTGAAAGCATATTGGTCTAAACAATATATGTTTGGGTAGTCTAAGTTCCAAACATTTTGTATTTTTGTATCCAGATTCAATAATGTTGTCTTCCAAAAAACAATATGTTATTATGTGAACATATAATATGTTTCGAAGCATTTTGCACCCAAAAATATTATATGCTTAAAAAAAATTCTCCCAAACAATATTGTGCTCAAAATTTTATTTATTTATTTATATATTTACAATCATAATGAATTATGGAAATAAACAGGTAATATAGGTGCTAACAACATAGGTTTTCGACCTGAATGCTCAAAATTTTGTTTCTGCCCAATTGTATATTCCCCGACATCTTTCTCACTTCCACGAGATTTTTTAGTTCTTAGCACCTTCTTCTGTAATACAAACATTGTAGAAGAAATTATTCAATTTTATGATTTTTTTTTTATTTTAATTTTACCTTTTGCCGGACGGGGATTCGAACAGCGGACCACACAGTTTGTAAGGATCAAAGAAGTAGCTGATCAATTGCCCAAGGAAAAATAAAATGTTAATTTTGTAATAACAAGCAACAACCACCAACTTAATTCAATATCGCTCCCTGTTAAATAACGCTCCAAGCTACTAAACACATATATGTTTATAGGCTATTTCTAAATTAATATATGTTTTTATTCAAGCATATTATATTTACAAACATTTTATGTCCCAAACATAATACGTTTTAACATATTAACATATATGTCCCAAACATGTTATGCTAGTTTATGAACATTATATGCTTGCACTCAAAAATATTGTGTTTAAAAATTTGTGTTCCAAACATATAATGTTTATAGCCAAACATATGAAAAACAGTCTTTTTCATCCGTGTAGATGGCGTCGCTAGTATTAAATGCATATTATTTTTATATAGTACCAAGCTTCAAATTATTCGTGTCAAAATTTGACGTCTGTAAGTCAATTAGTTTGTGAGATAGAGCGTTGAGAAAAAAATGGAAAAAAAGGAATTTCGAGTTTTGATAAAATACTGTTTTCTGAAGGGAAAAAATACGGTGGAAGCAAAAACTTGGCTTGATAATGAGTTTTCGGACTCTGCCCCAGGGAAATCAACAATAATTGATTGGTATGCAAAATTCAAGCGTGGTGAAATGAGAACGGAGGACGGTGAACGCAGTGGACGCCCGAAAGAGGTGGTTACCGACGAAAACATCAAAAAAGCCACAAAATGATTTTGAATGACCGTAAAATGAACTTGATCGAGATAGCAGAGGCCTTAAAGATATCAAAGGAACGTGTTAGTCATATCATTCATCAATATTTGGATATGTGGAAGCTCTGTGCAAAAAGAACAACGTGTTGATGATTCTGAGCGGTGTTTGCAGCCGTTAACTCGTAATACATAGGAGTTTTTCCGTCGATAAGTGACAATGGATGAAACATGGCTCCATCACTACACTCCTGAGTCCAATCGACAGTCGGCTGAGTGGACAGCGACCGGTAAACCGTCTCCGAAGCGTGGAAAGACTCAAAAGTCCGCTGGCAAAGTAATGGCCTCTGTTTTTTGGGATGCGCATGGAATAACTTTTATCGATTATCTTGAGAAGGGAAAAACCATCAACAGTGACTATTATATGGCATTATTGAAGCGTTTGAAGGTCGAAATCGCGGCAAAACGGCCCCATATGAAGAAGAAAAAAGTGTTGTTCCACCAAGACAACGCACCGTGCCGCTAGTCATTGAGAACGATGGCAAAAATTTATGAATTGGGCTACGAATTGCTTCCCCACCCAGCATATTCTCCAGATCTGGCCCCCAGCGACTTTTTCTGGTTCTCAGAACTCAAAAGGATGCTTGCAGGGAAAAAAAATTGGATGCAATGAAGAGGTGATCGCCGAAACTGAGGCCTATTTTGAGGCAAACCCGAAGGAGTACTACCAAAACGGTATCAACAAATTGGAAGGTCGTTATAATCGTTGTATCGCTCTTGAAGGGAATTATGTTGAATAATAAAAACGAATTTTGACAAAAAATGTGTTTTTCTTTGTTAGACCGGGGACTTATCAGCCAACCTGTTAAAATCGGGAAATTTCGATTTCTAATTCCAGCCAATTTGGCGAGACTGATGTATGTGGGGGCTATATGAAGTATTGCAAGTAGTTTTCTGGCTCTTCTCCCCAAATTATGATATTTTCGTCTCAAAAAATGCCCAATTTAAATTTCCCACAAAAATGCCCAATACATTTTTGACAAGTGTGTGTGTGTTTTTTTATGAACCATAATGCTCTGCTGTAGAATTTAAGTGATAATTTAAAAATTAAAATATTGTCAAATCCAGCAACAAGATCAAGACTTCGAACCACAACACCAAGATCGTCTTCCAAATGCTGGAGATATGAAAATGGCAGTTCGCTTGCCTTGTATTTATGAATAAAATTTATTTCTAAATATTCAAGTAGTAAAATTGGATGGTAGACACGTTTGGCAAAGTTGATAGAATTCTACCAGAAATTGTAGATTTTTATTTTTGGTATATTGTTGGCGCTTTTCCATATAGACAAAAAATGTGAAACATTTTTATACCCTAAACCACATATTAGTCAGGGTATAATAAGTTTGATCTGCCAAAAAATGTGTCTACCAGAAATATTGATTGTAGACCCCATAAAATATATACCGATCGGCTCAGAATCACCTCCTGAGTCGATCTAGCGCTTGGTGTCCGTCCGTCCGTCTATCCATGTATTTGTTGTTCACAGGATTCCGGTCGCAATTATTAACCGATATTGATGAAATTTGGTACAGGGAGTTTTTTGGGCACAAGGACAAACGCTATTGAATTTGGAAGAAATCGGATCAAATTTAGATATAGCTCCCATATATATATATGTATCGCCTGATTTCGACAAATGGGGTCACGTTGTGCTTTTTTTCAAACGGATCGTCACCAAATTTGGCAAAATGTAATCTTTTGCATCTCCCTTCAAGTCTGCAAAATTTCATCCAAATCGGTTCAGATTTAGATATAGCTCTCATATATATGTATCGCCCAATTTTCCAAAATTTGGCCACAAAACCTTTATTTATAAACCGATCTTACTCAAAGTTGGCTATATGTAATCTTCTATAGCACTAATTACCCAGCAAAAAAATTTGGAAGTTCTTCCAAAGGCACAACTTTAAAAGTACTTCCAGAAGATGCACTCCCAATGATGTTCTTTATTTTAACTACCCAGGAAGTTCTTTTAAGTCAATTTTTTATAACTTGGTTTTTTCATACTTTTAATGGGTAATTTTAACTTTTTTTGTTTCAAATAGGTTAAAAACAGAGCAAGAATTCATAAATTAAATTTAAAGTTTGTCGAAAAAAATGCTAAATCCAATCTGAAAAAAATGTGAATTTTTGAAAATATTTGAGGTCAAACGTTTCCGACAAGCGTTAGAATCGATTAAAAATTATAAAAAATTATAAAAATTATTTATTTGACAAAATATCACAGAATTTTTTAATTTACATCGGATCCCACCTAAAGAAGTGATGCAAATTCAGTGCAACGGCTGTTGAAATGGAGGACTTCCGTCCTATGACAAGCCTGTGTTAAATTCATCGCTTCTGCGTCAATTTTGCACCACTTCCGGATCCGAAAAGAACATTTTCATGACTTTTTGGCGACGCTTTTTTTGCTGGGTATATGTGAAAAAAATCATCGAAATCGGTTCAGATTTGGCTATAGCTCCCATATATATGTACCGCCCGATTTTTCTAAATTTGACCATAAAACCCTTATTTATCAACCGATCTTACTCAAATTTGGCTAAATGTAGTCTTCTATAACACTAACTATATGTGCAAAAATCGAAATTGGTTCAGATTTAGATATAGCTCCCATATATATGTATAGCCCTATTTTCCCAAATTTGGCCATAGAACCCTTATTTATTAACCGATCTTACTCAAAGTTGGCTAGATCCAGTCCTCTATAATACTAACTATATGTGCAAAATTTCATCGAAATCGGTCCAGATGTAGATATAGCTCCCATATATGTACCGCCCGATTTTGAAAAATTCGCCCCTAATAACCTTATGTTTGACTAAACAGGCCTCATCTTACTCAAATCTTGCATAAGGTAACCTTTTGTGGTATTAATCAAACCCGCAAAATATTATGCAAATTGGTTCAGATTTAGATATAGCTTCCATATATATGCATCGCTCGATTTTCCCAAATTTGGCCATAGTACTCTTAATTATTAAGCAATTTTACTCAAAATTCAAATTTTAATGTACTAGCCGATCGTATTTATACGTACTTGTAGCTCTTACATTAGAATATTGCTCGATTTTTACAAATTTGGATTTATTACCCACACTAATTGAACGATTTTCTCTTTTTTAATAATGGGCTCAATATTAATGGCATACTAACTCCGTAGGTCCAATATCAACTACAGCCAGTGTTTCTAGAAGTAGGGGAAATTCCCTATATATAGGGGTTTTCTAATATTTAGCGTCTTGTTCGTTGGACCACAATGTAGGGACATTTTCACTCAACACAATTTGTAATAATTTTTATATTTTGGTGGCTCTAGAGGAGGAAATTAGAAGCCGGCAAGGCTTGATCTTTAACAATGTGTGGTAACAACTCGTGCCAAACAAAGTCTAAAAAAATTTGAAGACTATCACAAATCTACCAAACAAATATTTCTATAGAAATTTTTGTCAAAATTTTATTCCTATAGAAAATTTTGTCAACATTTTATTTCTATAGAAAATTTTGTCAAAATTGTATTTCTATAGCAATTTTTTTCAAAATATTATTTCTATAAAACATTTTTTCAAAATTTTATTTCTATAGAATTTATTGTCAAAATTTTATTTCTGTAGAAAAATTTGTCACAAAAATTTGTTTATAGAAATTTTTCCAAAATTTTATTTTTATACAGATTTAACAAGAAAAAAAATACTATTTTGGGTAGAATTCTACCAACTGTGGCAACCGTGTTGGTAATACAAATTTATATTCTAATTTATATACGTTGCATATTCATGTTTTAAGATATTAAAGTACTTACAACCATTTTTATTTTGTAAAATTTGTTTCAATTTAACGAAAAATATTGTAGGGAAAATTGTTTGGGAATGTAAGGGAAAGTAGGGAACTTTTTTATTCTTGTAGGGTAAACCGAACATTTTCCCTAGCAACACTGACTATGAGATATAGTCAGATTGAGACGAAGCACCCATAAACATGTACCCCTTAATTTTTTTGAATATCCAACTGCGGTTTATCTCCCATACCTATATCATTGTTACCCCACAAATGCTTATGTTTACTAATCCAGCAAGTGTGGTTTAGGGTATGATATAGTCGACCCCGCCCGACTTTCTACTTTACTTACTTGTCTAATAATGGACTCAATATTAGTGGCATACTAACTCTGTAAGTTCAGAATCAACTACTCGTATAGCCATTAGCGTAGCTAGACAATTTTTCTAGGGGGGGGGGGCTATAGCCCCCCTAGCTAAAAATTTATATTTCATTTATTTATATTTCAATTAATGTTTTATTTCATAAAAAATTTGGAAGTTCTTCCAAAGACACAACTTTAAAAGCACTTCCAGAATTTGTACTCCCAATGATGTTCTTTATTTTAACTACTCAGGAAGTTCTTTAAATTTTTAACTTGGTTTTTTCATACTTTTAATGGGAAATTTTAATTTTTTTGTTTCAAATAACTTAAAAACAAATTCAGTGCAACGGTTGTTGAAATGGAGGACTTCCGTCCTATGACAAGCCCATGTTAAATTCAACGCTTCTTCGCCAATTTTGCACCACTTCCGGATCCAAAAAGATCATTTTCATTACTTTTTTGGCGACGCTTTTTTGGCTGGGCTTGTTTATTTTTTATAAAAATGGAAAATCGTAAATAGGTTTTCAAATTCTGGGGGGGGGGGGGGGGGGGTAAAATTTTTCTGGGGGTGTCTAAGCCCCCTCCCCAGAGGCCTTCCTACGCTTATGCGTATAGCTTCTAATATCAGACATTTCTGTTCAGATTGTCATAAAACTCCCATGTAGCCCTTAATGTTCTTAAATATGGAAATGCGGTTTTGCCCAAACCTATACCATTGATACCCCACAAACAATGTTCACTAATACAGTAGAAGTGGTTTAGGGTATGATATAGTCGGCCCCGCCCGACTTTCTACTTTACTCACTTGTTTTTAAATGGGAATAACTGTCATAACCAAGCCGATTATTGAATGGTGGATTAATATATATGAAATAAATTAAATGATTATGGTAATGAAAAATAATTTAAAATGTAAAGCTATTGATATGATAAATTCTTTACTTTTAATTTCACTCGTTAAACACTAATTAATTTGTGACAAGCGGACATGGTAAGATAGTTAGTGAATTTCCTTAAAATAAGTGAAGAGACAATGATTTTCTTAAATTTTTACAAACATTCAGAATGTCTTTTTCCTTTCTTTCTTTGTTCGTTGGATGCACCAATTTGCAGCTATTAGAAATTAAGGTCGTCAAATGTTTTAGTATGCGCATATTGTTTGTCACCTCTTTTGTTTCTTAGAAATCTATTAAGAAAGGCAAAAAATTATTTTCTATTGTCTATTGTCTCAAGTCATAAGAATACCAATGATGGTGGTGGAAATCATCATGTAAACGATTATTATCTTAACTAAATATCCTTTAAGCGTTTATGGGAAAAATAAACATTTAACGACCATTGACTTTTGACCATACAGAGGAATTTTTATGAGATGGTGGTGATGCCTTTATGTTTGGCCAATTAAATCGGTGTCGTGCGTTGTGTGTAAGTTTAATGTCATTTATAATTAATGGTAATGAAATCTTTAATGCACTAAGTTATATTTTTTCCATTTGTTCGATATCCAATATTAAACTTTATGATTTATTATAAATTTAGTTGTTTAAATTCTTTTTAATATACTTTCTTTTATTTATACCAATTCTATTCAATTTTTCCAAAGGAATTTAATATTAATTTTTTTAAAGCATTAATTTGTTAATTAAGTTCACTTCTAATTTTGTTTAATTTCAGTGCCTGCGACAATAATCTTTTTATTTTGAATTTGGGTTTCATTCTCATTTTCATTTGATGTTTATGGGCTCTTTGTGGCTTTGAAGTTTTTGAGGGTTCATATTTACCGACCATAATTCAAATTGATATGAAACAAACTTTTGTAATTAGTGAAAGAGGATTTCTTTGCTCTCTCTCCCTCTCTTTTCGACTTCATTTTGAATGTGTTAAATCAAAATTAAAGCTACAATGATTATTATGTTAATTTTATAGCATGTCAACATTATAACACAAATATGTCCAATGAAAATTTAAGAATATTTGTAAAAGACGAGTGTTACAAGTGACTGTTAAAACTTGCGAAAAGTTTTTTTAAGAGATTGTTTCTGAATGATGTTATAGGAATATGAATATATATATATATATATATATATATATATATATATATATATATATATATATATAATATATATATATATATATATATATATATATATATATATATATATATATATATATATATATATATATATATATATATATATATATATATATATATATATATATATATATATATATATATATATATATATATATATATATATATATATATATATATATATATATATATATATATATATATATATATATATATATATATATATATATATATCAGACGTAGTAAAAAGAAATACATTGTTTAAACATGTAAGGAAGGTAGGATTTGGAAAAAATTTTATCTTGAGAACAAAAAAAAAAAATAAAGAATATAGAATAAAAGACACATTTCTCTGATTCAAAGATTTTTCCATAACCAAAAGTTGATACATTTTTCAAAGAGGGCACTGTGTGTTTAGAGCTGGTACATTCAACCTCAAAAATTATTTCTTTACATAGAAGAAAATTATTATTGAAATCATTCTTTAATTCAAAGTGTTATTGTATCATGATCATAAAGCTAAAACGTATTTAAAAATAGGAGGTGCCTTAGCTACTAAACAACATAGTATCTGCAAAACATGTACCTACCAGAAATATTGATTTTGGGCTCCATAAAATATATACCGATCGATCGTCCGCGTGCCCATGTTTTTGTTGTTGGCAGTATTCCGGCCACTATTATTAACCGATTTTAATGACATTTGACATAATGTTGATTAAAGAATGGGGAATATAGGTACAGATAACATAGAGAAATCAGTCCATTCAATGTCCTTCCAAACAAAATTTTAGACAAGCAAATATAGTTTCCAATTTGATTTTCTGTGTATAGAAGCTTGTTTGGAAGAAAATAAGTTTGTTTCTAAGAAATATAATTTTGGCAAAACGTTTAGAATTTTGTCAAAATTTTATTTCTATAGTAAAGCTTGTCGAAATTTTATTTCTATAGAATGTAGTCAAAATTTTATTTTTGTTAAAAATTTTGTGAAAACTTTAATTCTATAGGCAATTTTGTCAACATTTTATTTCTATAGAAAATATTGTCAACATTTTATTTCTATATATGTAGTAAAAATTTTAGTTTTAAAGAAAATGTAGTCAAAATTTTATTTTTGTAAAAAATTTTGTCAAAACCAGGGCTGAAGATTTTGCTGGAGTCGGAGCCGGAGTCGTAGAAATTTTGCTCGACTCCGACTCCGGCGAAACAAACTTTGAAAAACACTTCCTATCTTTGTAACTAAAGAAATATTTCGACAAATTAGATTCCAAGAGGGGTTTTAATCGAACAACGAAAAACTAATTAATGGATTTCAGGCCATTCAAAGCGTATTTACATGGTGACATTTCACGGTGATATAAAAAGTAGGTTTTACTAGAATATGGGATGAATTAATCAATTGTATTGTCCATTTTTAACATATTAAAATGTCGATTTTTGGCCCTATATGTACTCTTGATAAAGCTACAATTTTAAGGTAATATAGCAGTAGAACCTAACGTTCTAAATTTTTTTGGCAAGCATGTTGAGTTCGAAGATGGGTCATACCGCACAATTTTGTGATATATAACCTACATATAAACCCATCTTCCGGTTTGTTTTAAGAAGTTTTTTCCCAGCCTAAGATTTGTCAGAAATTTTGAATTTAGTTATTTGAGATCCGTAAATAAATGCGGAAATTTCCCGTCGGCCCAGATTTTGTATATGGAGATAATTACTTGAGAAAACTCCGTATACACCAGATGTCCTTAGAAGCTGTAATTTTAAATTAAACCTCTGCCAACGTGCCATCTGAGCCGGTCTTTTGGGAGAATGTTTGTTTCATCAAAGCCACTCAAAATTCTTTACATTAAATTAATGGCCTCTAATGTCCATAACTGATAGACCATTTATAAATCGATCTTTCACCATTTTATTTCCATAGAAACAATATTCGTAACTGTCCAGCTATTCCTGTCATCTGATTTTATTTTTTATAAAATGCCTATATAGAATATTTCTATAAAATGTAGTCAAAATTTTATTGCAATAGAAAATTTTGTCAAAATTTTATTTCTATTGAAAATTTTGTTGAAATATTATTTCTCTAGAAAATTGTGTCAAAATTGTATGTCTATAAAAAATTTTGTCAAAATTTTTTTTCAATAGAATAGTTTGTCAAAATTTTATTTCTATAGAAATTTTTTTCAAAATTTTATTTCTATAGAAATTTTTTTCAAAATTTTATTTCTATAGAAAATTTTGTCAAAATTCTATTTCTATAGGAAATGTAGTCACAATTTTATTTTTTTTTTATAGAAAATGTAGACAAAACTTTATTTTTGTAGAAAATTTTGTCAACAGTTTATTTCTTAGAATTTTACTTTTCCTTTGCCACCATCAAATCATCGATTTGAGTGCAGTTGGCTGGGTTTATTTTGAGCGTGATTGATGTACAAACCCACAATAAAAAACAAAACACAAATGAAGTAATAGAAAGCACGCTCAAAATAAGCCCAGCCAACTGCACTCAAATCGATGATTTGATGGTGGCAAAGGAAAAGAGAAATGTTTGTATGAATTTATTTCGGCATAAGCCGGCTATCATAAACCTTTTTTCGGAAGGTTCAAAGTGGTTCACCATGGGATTCGTGAACTGCCTGAATTTATTCTGATAATTGGTTGATAGTTTTGCTGCAAGTAGAGGATGCTGATGATGAATGTGGTAATTCCGAAACGTGCGTCCATCCAACCATCTTGCAGTCTATAGGGCTTTGCCCAAATAAATTTGAAAAACATTCTTTTCCTCTGTTGCTTAAGCTACTCTTGTAGTTTAGTCAGCACAATGGTTTTAAAGCTGAGATCGAAACAACAAATATGATTGAAGTACAAACCCACAATAAAAAACAAAACAAGAACATTTTATTTCTATAAAATATTTTGTAAATATTTTATTTCTTTAGAAAATTTTGTCAATATTTATACCCTTCACCACTACTGTGGTACAGGGTATAATAAGTTTGTGCATTTGTATGTAACGCCAAGAAATAGTGGTCATAGACCCATCTTTTAGTATACAGATCGGCTTATAATTAAATTCTGTGTCGATTTAGCGATGTCTGTCTGTCTGTCTGTCTGTCCGTCCGTCTGTCTGTATATGTAATTTTGTGCACAAAGTACGGCTCGCAATTTAAGTCCGATCATCCTCAAATTCGGCATAGGGCCGTTTCTTGGGACAGAGACAATCGCTATTGGTTTTGGAAAAAATCGGTTCAGATTTAGATATAGCTGCCATATATATTTATCCCCGATGTGGTCATAGTTAGCGTGTTTATCAACCGATTGTCTTGAAATACCGTACATCCAAATATTTTATGAATCTCGGAAATCTTGTAAAATATCATCCAAATCGGTTCAGATTTAGATATAGCTCCCATATATATCTTTCATATGAGCACAGAGGCCAAAGTTTACTACCGATCTTCGTGAAATTTTGCACAGAGGGTAGAATTGACATTCTACCAATGCTTGGTAAATTTGATTGAAATCGGTTCAAATTTAGATATAGCTCCCATATATATCTTTCGTCCGATTTGAACTCATATGGCCTCAAAATCCAGTGGTTTGCCGTGATTTGCTTCAAATTTCGCACAAGGAGTACGTTTAGTAGTATAGGTAATTGTTGGAAATTTGGTTGAAATCGGTTCAGATTTAGATATGGCTCCCATATATATCACCCGTCCGATTTGCACTCATATGACCAGGGGGGCCAAAGTTATACTCCCATTTACGTGAAATTTCGCATAGATAGCAGAATTATTATTCTAACTATGCATGTATAGCTCCCATATATTCGTACACCAGAGTTGGGGAAATATGGTAGACTGTTTCATATTTTGAACCCATTTTCAATGGGATTTTCCTCCAATTGACTGGATAATTTTCTCAGAGAATACAAATATGGCCCAAATTCTCACACTTTACACAAAATTCTGTGATGATTTCCCCATATCTTAGCCATATCCTACACACTGCAATGCCAAAATTTCCACAGAACGGATGAGTTTTAAATAAGGCTCCAAGTCGCCCGACAAGACCAAATAATATATCACAACCCACACTTGACCACATATCTTGGCGAGATCTAACCAATATCCTTGTAAAATCGCCACTGCTGAGAAGTAAAAATTGTAAATATTACTCTAATTGTCCTATATTCGCCCGACTTTAGACTTTACTTACTTGTTTTTTTTTATAGAGTTTGGTCAAAACTCTAATTCTATAGAACTTTTGTCAACATTTTATTTCTATAGAAAATTTTGTCACAATTTTATTTCTATAGAAATTGTGTTCAACTTTTAGTTTTCTAGAACATTTTGTCGAAATTATATTTTTATACAATTTTGTCAAAACTCTATTTCTATAGCAATTTTGTCAACACTTTATTTCTATAGAAAATTTTGTTTAACTTTTAGTTCTCTAGAAATTTTTGGTAATATTTTATATCTATATAAAATTTTGTCAAGTTTGTTTCCAAAGAAAATGTAGTCAAATTTTTTTTATAGAAAATGTACTCAAAATTTTATATTTATAGAATTTTGTCATAAGTCTAATTCTATAGAAAATTTTGTTCAACTTTTAGTTCTCTAGAAAATTGTGTCAAAATTTTATTTCTGTAGAGAATTTTATTAAAATTTTATTTCTATAGAAGATTTTATTAAAATTTTATTTCTATAGAAAATTTTGTCAAAATTTTATTTCCATAGAAAATTTTGTCAAAATTTTATTTCTATAGAAATTTTTGTTAAATTTTATTCCTATAGAAAATTTTGTCAAAATTTTATTTCTATACAAAATTTTGTGAAAATTTTATTTCAATAGAAAATTTTTTCAAAATTTTATTTCAATAGAAAATTTTGCCGAATTTGTATTTCTATAGAAAATGTAGTCAAAACTTTATTTTTTTAGAAAATTTAGTCAAAACTTTATTTTATAGAATTTTGTCATAAGTCTAATTCTATAGAAAATTTTGTTCAACTTTTAGTTCTCAAGAAAATTGTGTCAAAATTTTATTTCTGTAGAGAATTTTATTAAAATTTTATTTCTATAGAAGATTTTATTAAAATTTTATTTCTATAGAAAATTTTGTCAAAATTTTATTTCTATAGAAAATTTTGTCAAAATTTTATTTCTATAGAAATTTTTATTAAATTTTATTCCTATAGAAAATTTTGTCAAAATTTTATTTCTATACAAAATTTTGTGAAAATTTTATTTCAATAGAAAATTTTTTCAAAATTTTATTTCAATAGAAAATTTTGCCGAATTTGTATTTCTATAGAAAATGTAGTCAAAACTTTATTTTTTTTAGAAAATTTTGTCAAAACTGTAATTCTATTGGAAATTTTGTCAGAATTTTATTTCTTAGAATTTTGCTAAAATTTTATTTCTTTAGAAAATTTTGTCAACATTTTATTTCTATAGAAATTTTGTCAATATTTTATTTCTACAGAATATTTGGTCAACTTTTAGTTCTCTAGAAAATTGTGTCAAAATTTTATTTCTATATAAAATTTTGTAAAAATTTTATCTTTATAGAATTTTGTCAAAACTCTAATTCTATAGAAAGTTTTGTCAAAATTTTATTACTATATAAAATTTTGTCAAAATTTTAATTCTACAAAAAAAATTGTAAAAATTTTATTTTTATAGAAAATGTAGTCAAAATTTTATCTTTATAGAATTTTGTCAAAACTGTAATTCTATAGGAAATATTGTCAAAATTTTATTTCTTAGAATTTTGCCAAAATTTTATTTCTTTAGAAAAATTTTGCCAGCATTTTATTTCTATAGATGTTTTGTCAACATTTTATTTCTATAAAAAATTTTGATTAACTTTTAGTTTCCTAGAAAATTGCGTAAAAATTTTATTTCTATAAAAATTTTGTCGAGATTTATTTTTACAGAAACTGTAGTCAAACTTTTATTTCTTAGAAAACTGTAATTCTATAGGAAATATTGTCAAAATATTATTTCTTAGAATTTTGCCAAAATTTTATTTCTTTAGAAAATTTTGCCAGCATTTTATTTCTATAGATGTTTTGTCAACATTTTATTTCTATAAAAAATTTTATTTATTTTTATAGAAACTGTGGTCAAACTTTTATTTTTATAGAAAATGTAGTCAAAATTTTATTTTTTATAGAAAATGTAGTCAAAATTTTATTTTTGTAGAATTTTGTTAAAACTCTAATTCTATACAAAATTTTGGCGACATTTTATTTCTATAGAAAGTTTGGTCAAAATTTTATTTCTATAGAAAATTTTGTCAACATTTTATTTCTCTAGATAGTTTTTTCAAAATTTTATTTCAATAGAAAATTTTTTTCAAAATTTTATTTTAATAGAAAATATTGTCAAAGTTTTATTTCTATAGAAAATTTTGTCAAAATTTTGTTTCTATAGAAAATTTTTTCGAAATTGTTTTTCTATAGAAAATGTAGTCAAAATTTTACTTTTGTAAAAAATGTAGTCACAATTTTATTTCTTAGAATTTTGCCAAAATTTTATTTCTTTATACAATTTTGCCAATATTTTATTTTTATAGAAGTATTGTCAATATTTTATTTTTTAAGAAAATTTTGGTCAACTTTTAGTTCTCTAGAAAATTGTGTTAAAATTTTATTTCTATAGAAAATTTTGTCGAGATTTTATTTCTGTAGAAACTGTAGTCAAAATTTTATTTTTATAGAAAATATAGCCAAAATTTTATTTTTTATAGAAAATGTAGTCAACATTTTATTCTTATAGAATTTTGTTAAAATTTTATTTCTATAGAAAATTTTGTCAACATTTTATTTCTCTAGATAATTTTTTTCAAAATTTTATTTCAATAGAAAATGTTTTCGAAATTTTATGTCAATAGAAAATTTTGTCAAAATTTTATTTCTATAGAAAATGTTGTCAAAATTTTATTTCTATGGAAATTTTTATCAAAATTGTTTTTCTATAGAAAATGTAGTCAAAATTTTATTTTTGTAGAAAATGTAGTCAAAATTTTATTTCTTAGAATTTTGCCAAAATTTTATTTCTTTAGAACATTTTGTCAACATTTTATTTCTATAGAAAATTTTGGTCAACTTTTAGTTCTCTAGAAAATTGTTTAAAAATTTTATTTCTATAGAAAATTTTGTCGAAATTGTATTTCTATAGAAACTGTAGTCAAAATTTTATTTTTATAGAAACTGTAGTTAAAATTTTATTTTGATAGAAAATGTAGTCAAAATTTTATTTTTATAGAATTTTGTCAAAACGCTAATTCTATAGAAAATTTTGGCGACATTTTATTTCTATGGAAAATTTTGTCAAAATTTTATTCCTGTAGAAAATATTGTCAACATTTTATTTCTATATAAAATTTTGTCAACATTTTATTTATCTAGATAATTTTTTCAAAATTTTATTTCAATAGAAAATTTTTTCAAAATTTTATTTCAATAGAAAATTTTGTCAAAATTTTATTTCTATAGAAAATTTTGTCAAAATTTTATTTCTATAGAAAATTTTGTCAACATTTTATTTCTCTAGATAATTTTTTTCAAAATTTTATTTCAATAGAAAATGTTTTCGAAATTTTATGTCAATAGAAAATTTTGTCAAAATTTTATTTTTATAGAAAATTTTGTCAAAATTGTATTTCTATGGAAAATTTTATCGAAATTATTTTTCTATAGAAAATGTAGTCAAAATTTTATTTTTGTAGAAAATGTAGTCAAAATTTTATTTCTTAGAATTTTGCTAAAATTATATTTCTTTAGAAAATTTTGTCAACATTTTATTTCTATAGAAGTTTTGTCAACATTTTATTTCTATAGAAAATTTTGGTCAACTTTTAGTTCTCTAGAAAATTGTGTCAAAATATTATTTCTCTAGAAAATTTTGTCGAAATTGTATTTTTATGCAATACTTATCATAGTTTCGGCTATAGGTCGATTAAAAAACATAACTATGATAAGTATTGCATAAAAATAAAATAAAAAGGTCAACGATAATCAATCAGAAAAAAAAATTGTATTTCTATAGAAACTGTAGTCAAAATTTTATTTTTATAGAAACTGTAGTTACAATTTTATTTTTATAAAAAATGTAGTCAAAATTTTATTTTTATAGAATTTTGTCAAAACGCTAATTCTATAGAAAATTTTGGCAACATTGTATTACTATAGAAAATTTTGTTCAAGTTTTAGAAAATTATGTCAAGATTTTATTTCTATAGAACATTTTATTAAAATTTGGTTTCATTTCAACAGACTTTAAGAGAAGGATGAAAATTTCCTATATTTAAAGAAACTAATTCTTAAAGCAACGATTATGAACTTTCATTTAATTAAAATTTCTTTATTTTAAAGAAAATTGTCCATAAAGTTTGTTACGAAGGAAACTTACCCAGTTTCAGCTTCTTTATTTTATTTTAATTTATTTTATTCAAATTTGTATAATGAATTATATAAAATCTATCTAACCCAGAAATTATACAGTAATAAAATCGTCTCAATTGACGATATACCATCAACATTCTCGTTGACCATCTCAACCGTAGTAGCTCTTTCTAAAATAATTTTGTGAGACTTTAAGCGAAATAAAAATTCAAATCTATTCATTTAATATTTTCATGACTTAATGGCACCATATTGTAAATGAGCCAGAGCAAAAAATCTCATTGTCATTTGAATAATGAATTACAAAATAAATCCAAGGCACATTTTGTGGGCATAATGCCCATAAAGACGTATTCCGTTTAAATATTCAAAGTAAAGAAAATGTGTTGGCTTTAAGGATGTTCTAAACCAAGAAAAAAACTTTTCGTACTAGTACTTGCCTTTTTGGAATGTTAAAAAGAAACAAATTCATAAATTATTGATTTTTGTCCATGAAATGAATTAACATAATTACATTAAATTTAACAAAATACAATAAAGTTTTACAAGTTCATCCTCTACATCCAGATGCCAATAAACAGGTCTCGGTAAAAGTTTATAAAGTTATGCTTCCTTTCTTCTATTGAATACACCGGGGGAGACGTGTTCTCGCATCATCAAAAGCATCTAATTACCCATGAAATTCTTAAAGACCCAATAACACAAAATGAGTATCCTTATGGTACACCGCCAATGGTAGCAATAAGGAAGCAAAACAAAAAGTACCATCTTCCTCCTGTGATGAAGGTAATGGGAACAAGTAAACCCAAAAATATCACAGCTTAATGTCAGTATTCAGTGATGTGGTTATTTTTTCAAAGAGCCAAAATAAATTTCCCAAATCCCCCCAAAAATATAAACAACCTTCGTCATAACAAAATTGGAATTATACAAAAAGAGAGAAGAGATAAAAAACGAGATTCTACTTACATTTGAGATACGGCATGCAAAGTCACCTTGATCATATTAAAGCATGTTATAATAACTACCAACTTTATATTTAGAATACTTGAAGATTACATTTCCAAGAGAAATTCTTATATCTACGAAGAATTTCTTTTAGACATAAATAACAATAAAGAAACTAAAAATGTATGTACAAATAATGGTCTATAAATAGGTCCTCATCATACCACAAAAATTGGCTTTCTTATTGATTTAGATTTTTTGTAACCAACATAAACATATGAATTAAGCCAATATTAACTTTGTACTTGCAATAAACCACCCAGCAAAAAGTGATGTAATACTTCCTAAGTCATTATTTTAAATATACATCCAAAAATGGTGTTCTACAAATAGACTAGAATTTTCACTTAACAAAAAAATTCGTTTGAAGTGATTTATAACAAGTAAGGAAAGTCTAAAGTCGGGCGTGGCCGACTATTTTATACCCTTCACCACTTTGTAAGTCCACATTTTCGATACCATATCAAATCCGTCCAATGTGTTTGATGCTATATGAATCCATACATATATATTCTGTATATCTGAGCAGATCTGTACAGAGTTCTGCAATACTTATAGACTTTACATTTAAGTCGGTTAATGCGCTGAGGTGGAACACAATGTTATTAAAAAACCAGTAAGGAAAGTCTAAAGTCGGGCGGGGCCGACTATATTATACCCTGCACCACTTTGTAGATCTAACTTTTCGATACCATATCACATCCGTCAAATGTGTTGGGGGCTATATAAAGGTTTGTCCCAAATACATACATTTAAATATCACTCGATCTGAACAGAATTTGATAGACTTCTACAAAATCTATAGACTCAAAATTTAAGTCGGCTAATGCACTAGGGTGAACACAATGTTAGTAAAAAACCAGTAAGGAAAGTCTAAAGTCGGGCGGGGCCGACTATATTATACCCTGCACCACTTTGTAGATCTAAATTTTCGATACCATATCACATCCGTCAAATGTGTTGGTTTGTCCCAAATACATACATTTAAATATCACTCGATCTGGAAGAATTTGATAGACTTCTACAAAATCTATAGACTCAAAATTTAAGTCGGCTAATGCAATAGGGTGGAACACAATGTTAGTACAAAATAAATATGGGAAACGTTTAAATCTGAAGCAATTTTAAGGAAACTTGGAAAAAGTTTATTTATGATTTATCGCTCGATATATATGTATTAGAAGTTTAGGAAAATTAGAGTCATTTTTACAACTTTTCGACTAAGCAGTGGCGATTTTACAAGGAAAATGTTGGTATTTTGACCATTTTTGTCGAAATCAGAAAAACATATATATGGGAGCTATATCTAAATCTGAACCGATTTAAACCAAATTTGGCACGCATAGTATCAATGCTAATTCTACTCCCTGTGCAAAATTTCAACTAAATCGGAGTTAAAAATTGGCCTCTGTGGTCATATTAGTGTAAATCGGGCGAAAGCTATATATGGGAGATATATCTAAATCTGAACCGATTTCAACCAAATTTGGCACGCATAGTTACAATGCTAATTCTACTCCCTATGCAAAATTTCAACTAAATCGGAGCAAAAAATTGGCCTCTGTGGGCAAATGAGTGTAAATCGGGCGAAAGCTATATATGGGAGCTATATCTAAATCTGAACCGATTTTGCTGATATTTTGCAAGTTTTTCGAGACTCATAAAATATTCGGATGTACGGAATTTGAGGAAGATCGGTTGATATACACGCCAATTATGACCAGATCGGTGAAAAATATATATGGCAGCTATATCTAAATCTGAACCGATTTTTTCCAAAATCAATAGGGATCGTCTTTGAGCCGAAACAGGACCCTATACCAAATTTTAGGACAATCGGACTAAAACTGCGAGCTGTACTTTGCACACAAAAATACATCAACAGACAGACAGACGGACAGACAGACGGACAGACAGACGGACAGACAGACAGACGGACATTGCTAAATCGACTCAGAATTTAATTCTAAGCCGATCCGTATACTAAAAGGTTGGTCTATGATTACTCCTTCTTGGCGTTACATACAAATGCACAAACTTATTATACCCTGTACCACAGTAGTGGTGAAGGGTATAATTATATTTCATTACATGGTGTTAATTTTTAACAATTTTCATTTTTGTTTCCATTTTTTCCAGCAAGATATGTGAAAAAACTACCTACGATGAATAAAAAAAGGATAAGTCAAAATGTCCAAACAGCGGGTTCAAATGAACTACTCTCTGTTCCACGTGGTCATCATTTTTATTCACAAAAAACATTGTATTAAGAATTTTCATCATAAGTTTTTATAATAAAGTACTTTTGCTTAAAGATAGCTTAATTTTAATGTATGAAAATTCTCATAATAGTAAAACGGTTTGTTGTTCCTTTAATTATTTAATTTCTCTATACTGTGGAATGCTTGATTTAAAAATAGTCTAGTCGTCGACATTTTAAAGAGACTGTTAACCAATTTTTATTATCGGGTTTCCCACAAAATAAGCAAGTAAACCAAAATAATACTGACTTTTTAACTTGGTAGGTGTATATAAATCTTATGGTGTTGTAAAAATGAACTAAACTACAATGTTATAGATGAACTAAAATTTAAGAAAATTATAAACTAGACAAGTTGAAAAAAATCTTAAGGGCTAAATCATGGTCAATATTACTACAGTTTAGTTCATTTTGCAATGGAAAAGGGTTCACTGTTTTTTCAGTGTGTGACAAATTTGATTGAAATCGGTTCAGATTTATATCGAGCGATAAATCATAAATAAACTTTTGCGAAGTTTCCTTAAAACTGCTTCAGATTTAAATGTTTCCCATATTTTTTTTACTAAAATTGTGTTCCACCCTAGTGCATTAGCCAACTTAAATTTTGAGTCTATAGATTTTGTAGAAGTCTATCAAATTCTGTCCAGATCGAGTGATATTTAAATGTATGTATTTGGGACAAACATTTATATATAGCCCCCAACATATTTGACGGATGTGATATGATGGTAACGAAATTTTAGATCTACAAAGTGGTGCAGGATATAATATAGTCGGCCCAGCCCGACTTTAGACTTTCCTTACTTGTTTTTTACTAAAAGTGTGTTCCACCCTAGTACATTAGCCAACTTAAATTTTGAGCCTATAGATTTTGTAAAAGTCTACCAAATTCCGTCTTAATCGAGTGATATTTAAATGTTGGGACAAACCTTTATATGTAGCCCCCAACACATTTGACGGATGTGATATGGTATCGAAAATTTAGATGTACAAAGTGGTGCAGGGTATAACATAGTCGGCCCCGCCCGACTTTCCTTATTTGTTATTATTCAACACAATTTTTTCCAATTTTTTGATACCATTTTGGTAGTACTCCTTCGGTTTTGCCTCAAAATAGGCCTCAGTTTCGGCGATCACCTCTTTATTGCAGTCAAATTTTTTCCCTGCGAACATCCTTTTGAGGACAAGAAAAAGTCGCTGGGGGCCAGATCTGGAGAATACGGTGGGTGGGGTAGCAATTCGAAGCCCAATTCATGAATTTTTGCCTTCGTTCTCAATGACTTGTGGCACGGTGCGTTGTCTTGGTGGAACAACACTTTTTATACCCTCCACCATAGGATGGGGGGTATATTAACTTTGTCATTCCGTTTGTAACACATCGAAATATTGCTCTAAGACCCCATAAAGTATACATATTCTGGGTCGTGGTGAAATTCTGAGTCGATCTGAGCATGTCCGTCCGTCTGTTGAAATCACGCTAACTTCCGAACGAAACAAGCTATCGACTTGAAACTTGACACAAGTAGTTGTTATTGATGTAGGTCGGATGGTATTGCAAATGGGCCATATCGGTCCGCTTTTACGTATAGCCCCCATATAAACGGACTCCCAAATTTGGCTTGCAGATCCTCTAACAGAAGCAAGTTTCATCCGATCCGGCTGAAATTTGGTACATGTTGTTGGTATATGGTCTTTAACAACCATGCAAAAATTGGTCCACATCGGTCAATAATTATTGGTGCATATCAAATTCATAATTGTAGCTCCCATATAAGCAACCCCATATTTCAATTCTGGTCTCCACGTACCGCACAAAAGTCCATATCGATTCGTTATTATTTGTAGACTTACCTATACATAACTTTTTTGTCTAATATATACCACGTATGGACTAACTCACAATTTAGAAAACGATGTTAAGAAGTTTTAAGATACCACAACCCAAGTAATTCGATTGTGGATGACAGTTTTTCGTAGAAGTTTCTACGCAATCCATGGTGGAGGGTGCATAAGATTCGGTCTGGCCGAACTTACGGCCGTATATATTGTGTTCATATAAAACCACGTGCCTCTTCTGAATAAATAAATTAACACAAAACACGTTAATTCCGTATTCTCCGTCCATTCCAAGCAACAATCAACACGCCACTGACGCGCAAAATGAAAATCGTGTGTACCTGTTCAATGTTTTGATAAAATTCTTTTCGCTGTAAAAAAGTTAAAAAATAAATGGTCACAAAAAATATACATGGTCTCTATGGCCATGTAATGGTTCTAGACATGTCTATACCTAACCTATAAAAATACTTTTTTCCCTGCATAAAAGTCGAAAAATTGAATAGTCAGGTACATGATTTTCCCGACCATGTAATGGCCTCAAATTCATATTATTTAAATAATAGAACATGTTTGCGATATTTGAGAACCATTTAAATGTTTATTGCCAACATATATTTTCTACGCTCGAAAATTATTTTTACAAAGATGGTTTTCGCGACAATTACATACACTAGATAAGCATTAAATGCATGCGGTAACCATGTCCAAACATGTTTTTTCTGTGCGTGTAGTATCCCATGATACAATTATTTATAAGATACTCTCTCTAGAACAAACAAGTAAGGAAAATCTAAAGTCGGGCGGTACCGACTATATTATACCCTGCACCACTTTGTAGATCTAAAGTATCGATACCATATCACATCCGTCAAATGTGTTGGGGGCTATAAATATATAAAGGTTTGTCCCAAATACATACATTTAAATATCACTCGATTTGGACAGAATTTGATAGACTTCTACAAAATCTATAGACTCAAAACTTAAGTCGGCTAATGCACTAGGGTGGAACACAATGTTAGTAAAAAAATATGGGAAACATTTAAATCTGAAGCAATTTTAAGGAAACTTCGCAAAAGTTTATTTATGATTTATCACTCGATATATATATGTATTAGAAGTTTAGGAAAATTAGAGTCGTTTTTACAATTTTTCGACTAAGCAGTGGCGATTTTACAAGGAAAATGTTGGTCGAAATCAGAAAAACATATATATGGGAGCTAAATCTAAATCTGAACCGATGTCAACCAAATTTGGCACGCATAGCTACAATGCCAATTCTACTCCCTGTGCAAAATTTCAACTAAATCGGAGTTAAAAATTGGCCTCTGTGGTCATATGAGTATAAATCGGTCGAAAGATATATATGGGAGCTATATCTAAATCGGAACCGATTTCAACCAAATTTGGCACACATAGCTACAATGCTAATTCTACTCCCTGTGCAAAATTTCAACTAAATCGGAGCAAAAAATTGGCCTCTGTGGTAATTTGAGTGTAAATCGGGCGAAAGCTATATATGGGAGCTATATCTAAATCTGAACCGATTTCAACCAAATTTGACACGCATAGCTATAATGTTAATTCTACTCCCTGTGCAAAATTTCAACTAAATCGGAGCAAAAAATTGGCCTCTGTGGGCAAATGAGTGTAAATCGGGCGAAAGCTATATATGGGAGCTATCTAAATCTAAACCGATTTGGCTGATATTTTGCAAGTTTTTCGAGACACATAAAATATTCGGATGTACGAAATTTGAGGAAGATCGGTTGTTATACACGCCAATTATGACCAGATCGGTGAAAAATATATATGGCAGCTATATCTAAATCTGAATCAATAGGGATCGTCTTTGAGCCGAAACAGGACCCTATACCAAATTTTAGGACAATCGGACTAAAACTGCGAGCTGTACTTTGCACACAAAAATACATCAACAGACAGACAGACAGACGGATAGACAGACAGACAGACGGACATCGCTAAATCGACTCAGAATTTAATTCTAAGACGATCGGTATACTAAACGATGGGTCTCAGACTTTTACTTCTTGGCGTTACATACAAATGCACAAACTTATTATACCCTTTACCACAGTAGTGGTGAAGGGTATAAAAATAGCAACAAAAACATAAAAGCAGCTCATCCTAACGTCAAACTAAATGTCAGTAAAAAGTAAATAAACAAATACAAAAATGTTTGTTTTGATTTTGTGTTACTCATGAGAAATGTCCCTTATTGGTATGGAAATACACTGTGAGTGAAAAATATTCAACTGCGTGCAATATTTTTGGACTTTCTGTATCCAGTGATGCCCAGAGTATTCGCCCAGTGACGCTGTTGTTGAACTAACTCCATCCAATTTGTGGTTCAAGATGATGCCATTTGGGTTGTTGAATTCTATGCAAACTTGTGTGGCCATTGTCAGAGTCTAGCCTCTGAATACAAAAAAATTGGCCAAAGCTTTGAAGGGTTTCATCAAAGTAGGAGCTGTGGATGCTGATGAGCACAAATATTTGGGCGGTCAATATGGTGTACGTGGTTTCCCTACAATCAAGATGTTTGGTGCTAATAAACGCTCGCCCACGGACTAAGAAAACAGCTCAAGCCGAAGATAAGAAAACAGCTCAAGCGGCTTTTGGAGGTGGCAGCAGTGGTATCTTCTCTGGTGGAGATAGTGGCAAAGATGACATCATTGAATTGACAGACGATAATTTTGATAAATTGGTTTTGCAATCTGAAGACTATTGCAAAAATTTGGCCCCTGAATGGGTTAGAGCAGCTACAGAACTAAAGGGTAAAGTTAAACTGGGTGCCTTAGATGCTATGGTACATCAAAGCAAAGCTGCTGAATATGGTGTACGAGGCTATCCCACAATAAAATAATTCCCCGCTGGCAAGAAAAGCTCATCCGATGCCCAAGAGTACGATGGTGGACGCACATTCTCTGACATTGCCACATAGGCATTAGACAAACATGTGGCAAATGTACCCGCCCCAGTAATGGTAGAGATTATCGACCATTGTGCGTTATCTCTGTTTTACCTCATATACTTGACTGTGATGCAAAATAATAGAATAGAATCAAATAGAATTTAAATTTTAGACGTTAATTACAACAACATAATTTAAAAATGTCAACAATATTTGTTGACATTTTTAAGACCCGTTTAAAATCACATGATGAAATAAGACTACCTCATAAATAATTGTATCATGTATTTTCCTCATAACATAATAAATAAAATCAAAGCTAACTTGATTAAACAAAAATTATTTTCTTTCAAGTAAAGTTCAAAAAATTTATATAATAAAACAAATATATATGGCTGTAAGTTCGGCCAGGCCGAATCTTATGTACCCTCCACCACGGATTGCGTAGAAACTTCTACGAAAGACTGTCATCCACAATCGAATTAATTGGGTTGTGGTATCTTAAAACTAATTAACATCGTTTTCTAAATTGTTAGTTAGTCCATACGTAATATATATTAGACAAAAAAGGTATGTTTAGGTAAGTCTAGAAATAATTACGAATTGATATGGACTTTTGCACGGTACGTAGAGAGCCAGAATTGAAATATGGGGGTCGCTTATATGTAGGCTATATACAATTATGAACTTGATCCAACCAATTTTTGTGTAATTGGGGATCGATTTATCTGAGGTCTATATATAATTATAGCCCGATATGGATCTCGTTAGGCATGGTTGTTAACGGCCATATACTAGCACAATGTACCAAATTTCAAGTGACTCGGATGAAATTTGCTCCTCCAAGTGGCTCCAAAACCAAATCTCGGATCGGTTTATACGGGGACTATATATGATTATGGACTGATATGGACCACTTTTGGCATGGTTGTTGGATACCATATACTAACATCACGTACCAAATTTCAAACGAATCGGATGAATTTTGCTCTTCCAAGGGGCTCCGGAGGTCAAATCTGTGGATCGGTTTATATGGAGACTATATATAATTATGGACCGATTTCGACCAATTTTTGTATTGGTATTTGAGGCCATATATTAACACCACGTAACAACTGAATCAGATGAATTGTGGTCTTCAAAGAGGCTCCGGAGGTCAAAGCTGGTTATCGGTTTATATGGGGGCTATATATAATTATTGACCGATGTGGACCAATTTTTGCATGGTCATTAGAGACCATGTACTAACACCATGTACCAAATTTAAGCCTGATAGGATGCAATTTGCTTCTCTTATAGACTCCGCAAGCCAAATCGGGGGATCGGTTTATATGGGGGCTATATATAATTATGGGCCGATGTGGACCAATTTTTGCATGGTCATTAGAGAACATATACTAACACCATGTACCAAATTTCAATCGGATCGGATGACTTTTGCTCCTCTAAGAGGCTCCGGAGGTCAAATCTGGTGATCGGTTTATATGGGGTCTATATATAATTATGGGACGATGTGGACCAATTTTTGCATGGTCATTAGAGAACATATACTAGCACCATGTACCAAATTTCAGCCTGATCGGATGCAATTTGCTTCTCTTAGAGGCTCCGCAAGCGAAATCGGGGGATCGGTTTATGTGGGGGCTATATATAATTATAGACCGATGTGGACCAATTTTTGCATGGTTGTTAGAGACTATATTGTAACACCACGTACAAAATTTCAGCCTGATCGGATGAAATTTGCTTCTCTTAGAGGCTCCGCAAGCCAAATCGGGGGACCGGTTTATATGGGGGCTATATATAATTCTGGACCGATGTGGTCCAATTTTTGCATGGTTGTTAGAGGCCATGTACCAAATTTCAGCTGGATCGGATGACATTTTGTTCTCTTAGAGGCTCCGCAAGCCAAATCGGGGGATCGGTTTATATGGGGGCTATATATAATCATGGACCGATGTGGTCCAATTTTTGCATGATTGTTAGAGACCGTATACCAAACCCATGTACCAAATTTCAGCTGGATAGGATGAAATTTAGTTCTCTTAGATGCTCCGCAAGCCAAATCGGGGGATCGGTTTATATGGGGGCTATATATAATCATGGACCGATGTGGACCAATTTTTGCATGGTTGTTAAGGATCATATACCAACACCATGTACCAAATGTCAGCCTGATCGGATGAAATTTGCTTCTCTTAGAGGCTCCGCAAGCAAAATCGGGGGATCGGTTTATATGGGGGCTATATGCAAAAGAGGACCGATATGGCCCATTTGCAATACCATCCGACCTACATCAATAACAACTACTTGTGCCAAGTTTCAAGTCGATAGCTTGTTTCGTTCGGAAGTTAGCGTGATTTCAACAGACGGACATGCTCAGATTGGCTCAGAATTTCACCACGACCCAGAATATATATACTTTATGGGGTCTTAGAGCAATATTTCGACGTGTTACAAATGGAATGACAAAGTTAATATACCCCCATCCTATGGTGGAGGGTATAAAAATATTTAAAATATATAGCAATTTACTTTGCTGCATTGCATTTCAGCGAAGAAACAATAAAGGGTGATACGGTCAAAATTTTCTTTCAATTTTGCATTTAAAAACCTGAACACCCCTCATTTTGAAGGTGTGTGTGTGTAGAATGTTGCTCCTATTTTAATTTTGGAATTCACACTTCAGTTGTCAAAATGCCGTCCAAGCAAGAAGAGCAGCGTATCAAAATTTTGCTCGCGCATCGCGAAAATCCGAGCTGCTCGCAAAATCAACCGCTACAAATGTAATTAAAGTGTTTGGGGAACGTTTGTGGACAGCCAGGAAGTCTGGATCGGGTGGAAATCGAAAACCGGAAGCCGCTGAGACGACAAAGAGAGTTGCCGGTAGTTTCAAGCGAAACCCTAACCTCTCTCTCCGAGATGCCGCAAATAAGCTGGGTGTATCGTCTACAAGTTTGACTGCGTGGTAATGGACGACGAAACCTACGTCAAAGCCGACTACAAGCAGCCTCCGGGACAGGAGTTTTATACGGCAAAAGGAAGGGGAAAGGTAGCAGTTATTTTCAAGCACATAAAACTGTCAAAGTTCGCAAAGAAATATCTGGTTTGGCAAGCCATCTGTACCTGTGGTTTGAAAAGCAGCATTATCATAGCTTCCGGGACTGTCAATTGAATAAACGTCTGCTGCCTTTCCTGAAGAAACACGGTTGTTCCGTACTGTTTTGGCCGGATTTGGCATCTCGCCATTACGGTAAAAAGGCCATGGAGTGGTACGCCGCCAACAACGTGCAGGTGGTTCCCAAGGACAAGAACCCTCCCAACACGCCAGAGCTCCGCCCAATTGAGAAATACTGGGCTATTGTCAAGTGGAACCTAAAGAAGACCAAAAAACTGCTAAGGATGAGCAGCAGTTCAAGGCAAACTGGCTTTCTGCGGCGAAGAAGGTGGACAAGGTGGCTGTACAAAATCTGATGGCAGGTGTCAAGCGTGAGGCCCGGCAATTCGGATTTGGAAAAGCGAAAGCCTAACTGAATATTTTTCCTGAATTTTATACTAATTGAACTTGAAAAAGAATTTTTTTTTTGATTTTTTAAATAAACGATTTCACCGATTTACACGCGTTTTCCCTTGACCAAATTTTGACCGTATCACCCTTTATTCAGCTTATTTCTTATATATCTTATTTTTCGATTCCTTAACGAGTTCTCCTATTAGCTTCCAGTCCCTACTTCCAATAATTAATCATCTCTAATCCCATATGGCGGGATCTTGACCTGCCTAAGAAAAAAATATCGAATATGTACCATATTTCAAGACAATGGCTATGAACATTATTCAAGGCTCGTAAATACATGGCTCTTCAAAATGTGTAGTACAACTAAAGTTATCATTGAAATATCGCAAAATATAATTTTCCATGTGGAATCTTAATAATCGATGTAATTTGTTCAAATAAGTCTATGTCATTGTAATCCCTCCTCCTTCTCCTACATTTTCTTATTCTCAAGAATGTTGAAAAATTATGCAGTGTCTGACATCAGAGTTCACAAATCGATTTACGTGTAGTCAGCAGAGAAATTCATTAAAATTTCCCACCAGTAAATCTTTAGCATATGTTTGCTCTTCTTAAGGTTTCCATGAAGCGAACTTTTTTTTTTGCTACCGGCAAAATCGCTTGTAAGCATCTTACGCGGAGTAAAATCCTAAGACCTTAAGTAATTGCTGGCATTGGCATTTAACTCACAAAGCGGGTGAGCCGTGAACAACTTTGGTCGTCATGCTCTTGAAAGTACATAAGAAAAAAATGAGAATGAATTTTCTTTATACCTAAACATGGAATTTTTTGCATTTTTTATTTTTGGTTTTAATGTTTCACAGTGGGTAACTTTTATTTGCTAAAAAGGAAAAACTGACACCTTCATAAATAATTGGAAAATTCCTAGTTTATATGGTTCTGAGTTTCAATCGTACAACACAGTTTCCTAAACTCACTTCAATATTAAAACTGGAAATGGACAACTCCAAAAAAATCGATTAACAAATATATAAAAATACTTATCCGATTACCCAATAGCTTTTTCTGCGAAGGTAAGTAAATCATAGAAAATTCACCCACTGTTCATAGCTACTCAGCTTCCTTTGTTTGTGTGTCACATCAAGGACACCCATCCATTTACTGTTGGTACTCCCACTAAATACGCAATTGTTTTAAACCATGACACTAAGAGGACCTCACAAGTCCTTGTACAAGGATATTTCTTTTTATGATTTTCTAGGCCATTACCATTGTTGTGTCTCTGGCATAGCCGGAAGATGGAATAATGGAGTATATGGAGTGTAGTTTGTATTCCCATGTAATGTTGTCACCTTAAAATTACTGTCCATTTGTTTCCAGATGACGCTGGAACATTAATGCCATGTCAATAGGATTGTGCGTCAATGCAAAATGTTGGCTGCCTTAGAAGTTGGGGTAGGTGGGCGGCATTGTACTCCAGAACACTCGAGAAGCCTTGATTGAAAATGATGACGATACCAATGGAAATAGGATCTATCATGATGAGTTGAGGATTTTAATGCAGTTGTATGACTTCAAGGAAAGAGTTTTATAAATCACTAAATTATTTTCTTTCAAAAGAGATTTAATTAAGTACTGAGTAGAATGGGAAGTATTTTTGTATATATATCTTTTGGAAAGTGATTGTAAATTTATTTAATTAGTATTGCTTTAAATATTGATTTTAGACCCCGTAAAATATATACCGACTACTCAGAATCATCTCCTGAGCACGGTTGCCACTCGACCTAAAAATAATATACTAAAATGTGGAGAAAATTTAACTAAAAAACTACCAAACAAAAACATATTATTTTGCAAATTTTATTTCTATAGAAAATTTTGTCAAAATTTTATTTCTATAGAAAATTTTTTCAATATTTTATTTAAATAGGAAATATTGTCAAAATTTTATTTCTATTCAAAATTTTTTCAAAATTTTATTTCTATAGAAAATTTTGTCAAAATTTTATTTCTATTGAAAATTTTGTAAACATTTATTTTCTATACAAAATTTTGTCAAAATTTTATTTCTATATGAGGAATGATTGAAGAGAAACCAACAATAACAAACAAAACGAATGAAGATAGAGGAAGTGCGCTCAAAAACAAACCCAGCCAACTATATTCAAATCGATGATTTGAGTTTGGCAAAGGAAAAGAGATATGCTCAAAATTTGTTTAGGCAGTAACCGACTATCAAACCTTTTTTCGAAAGGTTGAAGTGTATTTCACTTTGAGTTGTGAATTACCTGAATTTATTCTGATAATTGGTTTATAGTTTTGTTGCAAGTAGAGGATGCTGAAGAGGAATGTGGTAATTCCGAAACAGCTGTACATCCAACCATCTTGCAGTCTATAGGGCTTTGCCCAAATAAATTTGACAAGCATACTTTTCCTCTGTTGGTTAAGCTACACTTGTAGTTTAGTCAATGCATGGCTTTAAGCTGAGATCAAAAACAACAATAAAAATGTTATTTCTATAGAAAATGTTGTCAAAATTTTATTTCTATAGAAAATTTGGCAAAATTTTATTTTTCTAGATAATTTTGTTTAAATTTTTTTTCTATAGAAACTTTTGTCAAAATTTTATTTCTATAGAAAATTTTGTCAAAATTTTATTTCTATAGAAAATTTTGTCAACAATATTACTTCTATAGAAAGTTATGTCAAAAATATTACTTCTATAGAAACTTTTGTCACAATTTTATTTCTATAGAAAATGTTGTCAACATTTTATTTCTATAGAAAATTTTGTTAAAATTTTATTTCTATAGAAATTTTGTCAAAATTTTATTTCTAAAGAAAATGTCAATATTTTATTTTCATAGAAAATTTTGTAAAATTTTATTTGTATAGAGAAATTTGTCAAAATTTTATTTCTGTAGAAAAATTTGTCAAATTTTGTTTCTATAGAAAATTTTCCCAAATTTTATTTCTATAGAAAATCTTACGAAATTTTACTTCTATAGAAAATTTTGCCAAATTTTGTAAAAAATTTATTTCTATTCAAAAATTTTGTCAAGATTTTATTTCTTAACAAAATTTTGTAAAAATTTTATTTCTATAGAAAATTTTGTAAAAATTTTATTTCTATAGAAAATTTTGTCAGAATTTTATTTCTTTACAAAATTTTGTAAAAAAATTATTTCTATAAAAAATGATGTCAAAATTTTATTTCTATAGAAAATTTTGTTTGTATAAAATTTTTTGTCAAAATTTTTTTGCAATAGAAAATTTTGTTAAAATTTTATTTTTAAAGAAAATATTGTCAACATTTTGTTTCTACAAAATCAAAATTTTATTTCTATAGAAAATTTGTGAAGTACCTCTCAGTTGAAGGGGAATATTTTGCAAGGTCAAACCGTAAAAAATCTACCATTGTTGTTAGAATTCTATTTCAATGGAAAATTTTGTCAAAATTTTATTTCTATAGAAAATGTTGTCAATATTTTATTTTCATAGAAAATTTTGTAAAATTTTATTTGTTAGAGAAATTTGTCAAAATTTTATTTCTGTAGAAAAATTTGTCAAATTTTTTTTCTATAGAAAATTTTCCCAAATTTTATTTCTAGAGAAAATTTTTCAAAATTTTACTTTTATAGAAAATTTTGTCAAGATTTTATTTCTTAACAAAATTTTGTAAAATTTTTAATTCTATAGAAATTTTTGTCAAAATTTTATTTCTTTACAAAATTTTGTAAAAATTTTATTTCTTACATAAATTTTATGCCTTACATAACTTTAAATATATAGTCCTAAATGCAAATATTTTAAGTATTTTGTTCGCAAGACTAATATCTATATTATTTTGTATTATAATTATCTATATTGTGTTGTTATATAAAATAAAAACAAACTTGAAATGTTTCTTTTACTACACAATTTATAATGGGAACAAAATGGGAATAAAACAGTATAGAAAACCGTCGAAAGCGAAATTTTATCGAATACGAAAACGAATTCGAAATAGATTCGTTAACGATCAATTATAGATATCGCGAAACCTTCTTTAACGAAGCAAGCCTTCGAAAACGAAGAGTTTGCTGGCAGTAACAGTACGACAGATGAACGTTTTTCGAAAATTTTTCGAACCATTCACGATATCGTTTTCGATAGTTTTCTTCGAGAAAAAATCGAGAATATTTCTATATCGAATGCGATAACGAACGTTGTGGTCAGGTGGGTAGTCATATGTCAGACATACAACTACATAAAATAAAATAACATATTTTTTTTAAAATACATTAATATTAATTTAAAGAAAAAATATACTACAAATAATCAATTTAATAATGAATTTAAATTTAATATAATTTTATGATTACGAATTTAAGACATTTAGGAACATTTTCTTTTAAAAATTATTTTTTTAATTCAAATGGGGAAAATCCAATAGAAATATAAAATATTACAAGAAGATGGAATCTGTTGCTGTTATAAATTGTTTATTATTTATCCATTATAATAACTTTATTGTCTACGACGTCTTTTAAAAATATGTAAACAAAAAGTTTCTTCGTCTGTCGCGTACCATGTGACGTATGAGTGCTGATGGCATCTCGTTATTTATACGGCACCCTAGGCAACCAAATGAAATCATTACCAAGATTCATATTTCAAATCATAGAACTACATATAATAAAAGTAAATTGTGTTTTTTCTCTAGCTATTGTTGTAAAAAGATTGTGGCAAAGGTCAATATGTGCTTGGGTCCACCCGTATTAAGCTATTATTTGGATAGCCAAAAAAGGAGACCCTAATTATGTGTTAAACAAAACATATGTTCATATATCAAAGAACTTATCACCACATACGTATATTGTCTAAGACCATCATTGAAATTTCAAAGCATATGAGATAAAAAAAGGGAAGATAAGGTCATTGGAATACCTTATTTCACATTATCCCTTAACAAAGGAATATTATTCTGCTGCCATATATTTGTCGATCATCATGAGTATGTGTGTCTGCTACGGTGCTTATAGTTATGGATATGAGACTGTTTAACTTCATTCCTTTTTGCGTATGTTTTTTTTTTTTTATTCCATAAAAAGGAGTTGTATATTTTTTGTGAAAATTTCTTCTTTTTTTGGCAAGAATAAACCCTCATCTCTTTTTCAGACATATACGTATGTTTTATTTTGATGCGTGTCTTCTTGTGAAATGCGTCATTTATACATGACATGGATGAACATCAATGCCAAACGGTGGTATTTTTTTGTTTGAAAGGGAGAATTAAATAGGTTTATATATATTTTTGTTTCCCAATGGATTAACAATCCAATCCACTAAATTATATGAAATATTTGAATAAACTTTTTTTTTAATTTTACGATGAAATTGTGAACCGCTTTATATTCCAGTTTTAGTTAAAGAGTTTCACTGTTAACTAAAATTATCGGGCTTACTTGTCAAAGAGGTCGGATGAAAATCTACACCTTCGATTGGCCACCAGAACTCAAGCGCCGCTGATCGTAGCCGTCGAGCTTTAGATCAAAATAAATTTCGAGCCTAATAGGCATAATATCTTATAGATACTAATGAAGCCCTGACAAATATTTTGTCTACAAAAAATATAGACATTCCTAAAGGACTCAACACCATCGCAATTAGCTTGCGTCAACCAAGAATGGCTTAAAGAAGAGGTTCCTCGCTTCATTTCTATCACACAATGGCCACCAAAATTTCTCAATCACGGAAACAACTCGAGCCAATAATATGGCAAAATTTGGAGAAAATTATACGAACAAAACAAAAAAAAAAAACTGTCAAACAAAAAAATCCTATTTGGAAAATTTTATTTCTACAGAAAATTTTGTCAAAATTTTATTTCTATAGAAAAAATTGTCAACATTTGATTTCTATAAAAAATGTTGTCAACATTTTATTTTAATATTTCAATTATTTTTTAAATTTTTTTTCAAAATTTTATTTCTATAGAAATTTTTTTCTCAAATTTTTATTTCTGTAGAAAGTTTTATCAAAATTTTATTTCTTTCGTTTTATTTTGTTATTGTTGGTTTTTTTCTCTTTAATCATTGTTGTTGTTTTTTTAATTTCAGCTTAATACCATGCATTGACTAAACTACAAGTGTAGCTTAACCAACAGAGGAAATTTTCTAAAAATTTTATTTCTATAGAAAATTTTCTCAAAATTTTATATCCATAAAAAATTTCTCAAAATTTTATTTCTATCGAAAATTTTGTCGAAATTTTATTTCCATAGAAAATTGTCAAAATTCTATTTCTACGGAAAATTGTGTCAAAATCCTCCACAATATTAAGAATTATACCACTCTACCAAAGAGTAAAAATCTACCATTTTGGGTAGAATTATACCAACTATGGCAACCGTGATATCAATTCGTTGGATTTTTGCGCCTGGAGTATTTTTGGAGAGTAAGAGTAGCACTAAACAAGTATATACGGCCGTAAGTTCGGCCAGGCCGAATCTTATGTACCCTCCACCATGGATTGCATAGAAACTTCTACGAAAGACTGTCATCCACAATCGAATTAATTGGGTTGGGGTATCTTGAAACTTCTTAACATCGTTTTCTAAATTGTGAGTTAGTCCATACGTGGTATACACAGTCTCACATAAGTTTACATACCCTTGAGGTTTTTACCTTATAACTAAACAGGTTTCTTGTTGTTGTTTATAATCCGGACTAAAAAAATCTTCTTGAAAACTGACAGACACTTTGTTTTTCAAATTAATTTACAAAATCTAAAGCATATATATGCATATTTTATTATATTTTATTAATTAAAGAAAATACAATTTCTTAAACCGTATGTAAACTTGTGTAAGACTGTGTATATTAGACAAAAGAGTTATGTATAGGTAAGTCTACAAATAATTACGAATCGATATGGACTTTTACACGGTACGTAAAGAGCCAGAATTGAAATATGGGGGTCGCTTATATGTGGGCTATATACAATTATGAACTTGATATGGACCAATTTTTGTATGATTGGGGATCTATTTATCTGAGGGCTATATATAAATATTGACCGATATGGACCTAGTTAGGCATGGTTGTTAACGGCCATATACTAGCACAATGTACCAAATTTCAAGTGACTCGGATGAAATTTGCTACTCCAAGTGGCTCCAAAACCAAATCTGGGGATCGGTTTATATGGGGGCTATATATGATTATGGACTGATATGAACCACTTTTGGCATGGTTGTTAAATATCATATACTAACATCACGTACCAAATTTCAACCGGATCGAATGAAATTTGCTTCTTTTATAGGATCGGCAAGCCTATCCGGGGGATCGGTTTATATGGGGGTATATATAATTATGGACCGATGTGGACCAATTTTTGCATAGTTATTAGAGATCGCATACCAACACCATGTACAAAATTTCAGCCGGATCGGATGAAATTTGCTTCTCTTAGAGGATCGGCAAATCAAATTTGGGGGTCCGTTTATATGGGGGCTACACGTAAAAGTGGACCGATATATCCCATTTGCAATACCATCCGACCTACATCAATAACAACTACTTGTGCCAAGTTTCAAGTCGATAGCTTGTTTCGTTCGGAGGTTAGCGTGAGTTCACCAGACGGACGGACATGCTCAGATCGACTCAGAATTTCACCACGACCCAGAATATATATACTTTATGGGGTCTTAGAGCAATATTTCGATGTGTTACAAACGGAATGACAAAGTTAATATACCCCCATCCTATGGTGGAGGGTATAAACAAAACCAAAGTTTAAATCATCTCAAAATTGCGCTTCCCAGGGACGACTCTTAATACCGCAGATCCACTCAGACAGAGTGGACCGTGTCAGTAGGTATTTTAACGATCGTTTGAGTTATGTCCCTTAGAAAATATTAGTGAAAACAGTGTTCGATGTTGTTCACCCATTTCAGGGCATTGCCGCACGTTGTTCAAATATAATCCGTTACTGTGTCAACTTACTTAACAAGGCATAACATATATCCACAAGAGTATACAAGAAATCAAAGAACGATCAAAGTTGGCCAAGAGTTTCCTCATAGGCCGTTTTGTAGAAATAAAAAAGACCAAACAACTACCCGAAAAAGACTAAAATAATGCGAGTCGATGAGGAAAATATTTCTCACTTGTGTAAGAAGAAAGATCTTCAGCAGGATAACTCAAAAAATATTGTAAACATTTTGGTTTTTCTATAGAAAATTTTGTCAACGTTTTATTTCTATAGAAAATTTAGTCAAAATTGTATATTTATAGAAAATTTTGTCAACGTTTTATTTCCATAGAAAATTGTGTAAAAGTTTTTATTTCTAAAGAAATTTCTGTCAAAATTTTAGTTCTATAGAAAATTTTGTCAAAATTTTATTTCTATGGAAAATTTTGTTAAAATTTTATTTCTATAGAATATTTTGTCAACGTTTTATTTTAAATAGAAAATTTAGTCAAACTTGTATATATATAGAAAATTTTGTCAAAATTTTATTTCTATAGAAAATTGTGTCAAAATTTTATTGCTATAGAAAATTTTGTCAAAATTTTATTTCTGTAGAAAATTGTGTCAAAATTTTATTTCTATAGAAAATTTTGTAAAAATTTTATATCTATAGCAAATTTTCTCAAAATTTTATTTCTACGGAAAATTGTGTCAAAACTTTACTTCTATAGAAAATTTTGTCAAAATTTTATTTCTATAGAAATTTTTGTCAAAATTTTATTTTTATGGAAAATTGTGTCAAAACTTTATTTCTATAGAAAAATTTCTCAAAATTTTATTTCTATAGAAAATTTTTTTCAAAATTTTATTTCTAAAGAAAATTTTATTAAACTTTTATTTCTATAGAAAATTTTGTCAAAATCCACCAAAATATTTTTAATTATACCAATCTACCAAAGAGTAAAAATCTTCCATTTTGGGTAGAATTATACCAATTATGGCAACCGTGATCTCAATTCGTTGGATTTTTGCTCCTGGAGTATTTTGGAGAGGAAGGGTGGCATTCAACAATACCAAAGTCTAAATCATCTCAAAATGGCGCTTCCTCGGGATGACTCTTAATACCGCAGAGCCACTCAGACAGATTAGTGAGAACAGTGTTCGATGTTGTTTACCCATTTCAGGGCCATGCCGCACGTTGTTCAAACATAATCCAATGGCGTTACTGTGTCAATTTACTTAACGAGGTAAAAAGTTGGCCAAGCGTTTCCTCATAGGCCGGTTTTTTAAAAATAAAAACGACCAAAGACTACCGGAAAAAGACTAAAATAATACGAGTCTACGAGGAAAATATCTCTCACTTGTGTAAGAAGAAAGATCTTCAACAGGATAACTCAAAAAAATATTGTTAACATTTTGATTTTTCTATAGAAAATTTTGTCAACATTTTATTTCTATGGAAAATTTTGTTAAAATTTTAGTTATATAGGAAATTTTTTGAACGTTTTATTTTTATAGAGAATTGTTTAAAAGTTTTTATTTCTGTCAAAATTTTAGTTCTACAGAAATCTTTTTCAAAATTTTAGTTCTATAGAAAATTTTATATCTATAGAAATTTTTTTCAAAATTTTAGTTCCATAGAAAATTTTGCCAAAATTTTATTTCTATAGAAAATTTTGTCAAAATTTTATTTTTATAGAAAATTTTGTCAAAATTTTATTTTTATAGAAAATTTTGTCAAAATTTTATTTTTATAGAAAATTTTGGCAAAATGTTATTTCAATAGAAAATTTTGCCATAATTTTATTTCTATAGAAAATTTTGTCAAAATTTTATTTCTATAGAAAATTTGTCAATGTCTTACTTTGTGATAGATCATCAATGCACTCACAACCAATTGCCTGAAAAAAGACAACATCAGATTGTAATTGAAAGTCGAGAAACTGACCATTAATAATCCCCATGACTATGTAAAAACATATGGAAAATGTCATGGACATCAATGAACTTTACTAACTTGAATATAAAATGTCTATATTTTTAATAGAAAATCGATTTCAATCAATATGGGAATATCAATTGCGGGTTTGCTGAGTTTGTATTTGGTTAATTGTTACTTTCGCTATTTACATTCTTGGTACATTTAAATTTGATGTGAAAGTATGATAGTATAAATGAGAAAATAGTATTATCTCCATTTGTCCTTGACTCTTTTTTTGCGTTGCCCTTCAATTCTCTTTGTAGCTGTTTCAGTTTTAGATGTTGCACTTAGGCTGAATAAAAGTTGCTCTGTAGCGCTAACTTTGCCTGTGAGTATACATGTCTCTGTGTGTTTTTGTTTGGATCACAAAGAGCAGTGCAAAAAAGTCAAATGGATACGCATTTATTTGTCAAATATATAATAATGTGGGTAGGCTTGAATGAGGAATAAGCATCCGAAAACAATCCTGCATTTATATGAGGTAAGTGGCAGCCGCTTGTTTTAGGCTTACATACGAAATTCAGTCCATTGCATTTAAATAAATGAAATGGTTGATAAACTTCCACTGGTTTGGCTACATTTAATGCATGGACGAGTCATTTGGTTTCCTTCCATGACCTTATTAAATTCGTCCTTATTAAATTCGCTAGCTTTTTGTCTTAAAAGCAATCGAGGATGGAATCATTTCTTGTTACTATGAATAAGCGATTCACTTCACTGCATTGGGGATAAAGCACGACTGGTTTGGTTACTGGTAGTGCAAAAAATAGTCAATTGGTTTCCTCCCATGACAAGTCCTTATTAAATTCGCCAGCTTTTTGTATTAAAAGTAATCGAGTGAGGAACCAGTTATAGTTAATATGAATGAAGCGATTCTACACTAAAAGATGAACACACCGTGAAGAAAAATGTAGGTTAATGTTATAAAAATTAAACTAAACTTGATAATAGATAGATAATCTTTTTTCAATAGAAAATAATTATTGAAGCTTGAGATGGTATTTCAAAATTTTCTATAGAAAAAATAAATGTTGACATTATTCTTTGAGTTATCCTGCTGGAGATCTTTTTTCTTACACAAGTGAGAGATATTTTCTCGTCGACTCGTATTATTTTAGTCTTTTTCCGGTAGTCTTTTGGTCGTTTTTGCTCTAAAAAAATGGCGTATGAGGAAACTCTTGGTCAACTTTGATCGTTCCTTGATTTATTGTATACTCTTGTGGATATATGCCTCGTTAAGTAAGACGTCACAGAAACGCCACTGGATTGTATTTGAACAACGTGCGATAATGCCGCCACACTTTCTCACTAATATTTCCAAAGGAACATAACTCAAACGTTAAAATACCTACTGACACGGTCCCACGGTGGATCTGCGGTATTAAGAGTCATCCCAGGGAAGCGCAATTTTGAGATGACTTTGGTATATTGTAGTACCACCTTTACTCTCCAAAATACTCCAGACGTAAAAATCCAACGAATTGAGATCACGGTTCCCCCACTTGGTATAATTCAATCCAAAATGGTACATTTTTTACTCTTTGGTAGATTGGTAGAATTCTTGATGTTTCTATAGAAATAAAATTTTGACAAAATTTTCTATAGAAATATAATTTAAACTAAACTGTAGGATATGTTAGGTTAGGTGGCAGCCCGATGTATCAGGCTCACTTAGGCTATTCAGTCCATTGTGTTACCACATTGGTGAACTTCTGTCTTATCACTGAGTGCTGCCCAATTCCATGTTAAGCTCAATGGCAAGGGACCTCCTTTTCATAGCCGAGTCCGAACGGCGTTCCACATTGGAGTGAAACCACTTAGAGACGCTTTGAAACCCTCAGAAATGTCACCATAATTACTGAGGTGGGATAATTCAACCCTGAAAAGCTTTTGGTGTTCGGTCGAAGCAGGAATCGAACCCACGACCTTGTGTATGTAAGGCGGGCATGCTAACCATTGCACCACGGTGGCTATTTTATGCAAAATACGTTTTTCTCGTTTTTAGCTCATTTTACTAGCATACATAAAAAATTATTGAAATCAAGGAAACTTTTTCATATTGTAGAAATTTTAACTGGAACATAAACATTTCCATGGACTAAAACAAAATAAAATTTTCTTTACTATCATAGATAGTTCACGTTTTTTTGAGTGTAGTGAGAAATTTAAAACTCTATTGTTTCAAATAGGTTAAAAACAAATTAAGAATTAATAAAATAGTGCAAATTATTTAAATTTTGCAGAGTAAAATGCTAAATCCTTTCTAGAAAAATTGCGATTTTTGGAAAATATTTGATGATTAAAAATCATACAAAATTTTAAAAATTATTTATATATATTTAATATATAAATTATTTATATATAAACAACACTTTGCACCACTTCCGCATCCAAAAAGAAAATTTTCACTACTTTCTTGATGACGCTTTTTTGCTGGGTATTAAAATAAAAAAAATATTTTGATAAACGTTTTCTTGGTTTCAGGTGGTACCAAAAATATAAATATTTTTAGAACAAAAATTGTCGAAAAGGTAATCGCCCAATAAGAAGGTTGTATTTTGTAGCTTAATTAGACCAATTTGAATAAATCATATGTGGATAGATACGTAACTTGTCTCATTTCTTAGAGGACAAGTTGTTAATGCTATGAGAAATATGTGTATTGTGTTGTCATATTTTTGTAAATCAAGTGATTTTTGATTCTGATTACAATCCTCCACACCAGTCTCAAGTGAAGACAATATCAAACTTTTATACCATCTCTAAGGTACACTCTGCCACAAACACTTGAAAATGTATGTTTATGTTACTAAATCCTAGAAGTTCATACAAATACTTGAATAAGATTATAAGTGTAAATGGCAGTTGTAATTTCTGTTGAAGGTTAAACAAGTCTGGAGCGCTTAAAATTCTCATGAACTAAAAATTATTGTAAAAAATTTAAATTAAATATCATTTATCTATTATAAGGAATTTTGTAGTAGATATTAATTGATTTGTTTTAAAAAAAGCTACCACAAAATGAAGTCATCAATACCCAGCAAAAAAGTTTGTAAGTTCTTCTAAAGGCTCAACTTTAAAAGCACTTCCAAAAATATATATAACTCGTTTTTTTTTTTTTTCATATTTGTAGTGAGAAATTTAAAACTCTATTGTTTGAAATAGGTTAAAAACAAATTAAGAATTAATAAAATAGTGCAAATTATTTAAATTTTGCAGAGTAAAATGCTAAATCCTTTCTAGAAAAATTGCGATTTTTGGAAAATATTTGATGATTAAAAATCATACAAAATTTTAAAAATTATTTATATATATTTAATATATAAATTATTTATATATAAACAACACTTTGCACCACTTCCGCATCCAAAAAGAACATTTTCTCTACTTTTTTGGTGACGTTTTTTTGCTGGGTATTAACAAAAAAATAAAAAAACTATTTTGATAAAAGTTTTCTTGGTTTCAGGTGGTACCAAAAATATAAATATTTTTAGAACAAAAATTGTCGAAAAGGAAATCGAAAATAAGAAGGTTGTATTTTGTAGCTTAATTAGACCAATTTGAATAAATCATATGTTAAATCTGCATCTGTAATTGTTTAACTATTTTTCAGGTTATCGATTTTAATCACAAATTGTGAATTAGGAATTTTATTTAAATGTCGACTTTCAGAACTTGCGCCTTTTCAAAACTAAAACGTCGACTTTTTAAAAATTTGGATATGGCAGCTTATCGAGTTTTTCAATTTTTATATTTTCGGAATTTTTTAAATTTTGGCAATTGCTAAACCTTAAACGAAAAGCCGACCTTAAAGTCGGATTTTCGAGGTTTTCATAATACAAGGCTTTTTTAATTAAAAAAAAAAAAAAACAATTTTTTCTCTCAGATGTTTATCTGTGTGTGTAGTACATCCAATTTTTTAACTTTTTTACAATTTAAAAAGGATTATAATTTTTCATTGTCTCTCACATCGCATTATTATGGTTTAGTGCATACATTTCTATTTTAAATGATGACTAAAATATTAATTCCAATATAACAACAATAAACATTTATGAAAGCTAAAATGTATGAGGCACGTCATTTTTGCTTATATTACTATCGATTAATTCAATCATTTAATATTCTATTAATATGCGAATAATTTCAAGCTAATATTTTAAATTCAATTTTTTTCTCGTCATATCAAGATAATCGCTTTCTCATGAATAATTGATGAACTTACTAGAATTGGAATAGTGAATGTGCATTTATCGACCAAAAAGGATGTGTGTATTTGTATTCAATTCAAATCGAAAGGAATTCAGAAATGCTAATGGGATTTCTTTGTTCAAAGACATTTGAAGATGGTGGTTTTAATTTGTTCGGTCATGTGTTTTGTAGATTCAAGTTTTCTTTTTGGCATTTTGATATTATGGAGAATCGAGAATTCTAATTGTTTAAATGTGTGTTCTTAAATCAAATGGGAGTAAACTCCCTTTTTATAACGTTAGCGATTAGTAGACAATTTTTCGAGAATTTAAAACCAAAAAATATTTACACGAACACACAAAAAACAGTTCATCAAAATATTGCCAATAAAAATTGTAATTGCATTTTCAAAAATATTCAATTAAAAATTTTATTGATTGAACAAACTTTTTATTTTAAATAAAAAACTATCAGAAGTAATAAGAATATCAATTAATTTTTTAATTGGATCATTTAATTTTTTAATTGATTTTAGTAATAGATACTATCATTTCTTTAATTGAAAACATTTCGTTTAATTGGATCAATTAATTTCGTGATTAAATCCAAAAATTATTTTTTTTTGTGTGAAGTCTAGGAAAAATTTAACCAAAAAAAAAATATATATACGGCCGTAAGTTCGGCCAGGCCGAATCTTATGTACACTGAAAAAAATATTGACCTAATATAGAAGATTATTCAACTTAAATTTTAGGACTCGAAATTTTACGCAATGTTAAGGACAAAATTTTGTAAAATAATGATATTCTAATTAAAATAAAGTTTATAATCCTTGCTTCAAAAATTTTTTCATTAAATTTAGGACACAAATCTTGAAATTTTGCGTCTCTCTGCTGAAGTTGTAAATCTTTGAATTAAGGCAAATTTTCCTTAAAATAAAGAAAAACATTTTTAATTTAAAGAAATCGTCTTTAACTCAACTGACATATTTATTACATTTTTAAGACATACATACATATTTATTACATTTAGGCTAAGACTTATTTGAAGGATTTGCATCTTTGGTTTAAAGTTTTTTTTTTTTAACCTTAAGAAAACTGTTTTTACCTTGAAGTACCTGGCATAGTTTGGCATAAATAAATAAATATATCGCAAAAAGAGAACAAAAATTCGATGAATGAGATCAGTATCCAATTTTAATTTTATTGTATCAGTATCCAAATTTAATTTTATAAGGAATTAATTACGAACCGAAATGAACTTTTATGCGGTAATTATAAAGCTAAAATTGAAATATGGGGGTCACTTTATACACTGAAAAAACAGTGAACCCACCAGGAAGAAAAATCTCGGTTAATTTTAGAAAATTTAGAATATTTTGAGAAAATTTTAACTAAACAGTATAACAAACACTGGCATCATGCCAATGTCATTAAAATAAGTAAATATTTTTCTACAAATTCAAGAAAATTTATTAGACAAAATTAGGTTTTTTCACTTGTTAAAGAAAATTTTGTAGTTTGAAGGAAAAATTTGGAGTTTAAAATTGCAAGAATGTCTTTAGTGACATACGATGTTCATGATGACCGCATTTGTTGTAAAATTTACAAATTTAAAGAAATATTGAACTATTTTGTGGAAGACACGAATTTAGTTAATCTTTATCCTTCATTTGCGTACAGTTTTTTCCTCGGTTTTAGTTAATTTAACTAACGTACACAAAAATTTATTAGAGTAGAGGAAACTTTCTTCAAACATAATAATACCATGAACTAAAATATAGTTAAATTGGCTTTAGTGAAATAGAGAGTTCATTTTTTTTTGAGTGTATGGGGGCTATATACAATTATGAACACAAGTCTACCAAAAATGACAGATTTTTTACTGTTTGGTAGATTGGTAGAATTCATGATGTTTTTGAAGATTTTGCAAAATATTCCTCTCCAATTATGAAATGCTTCATACATTTTCTTTAGAAGTAAAATTTTACAAAATTTTCTACAGAAGTAAAATTCTGACAAAATTTTCTATAGAAACAAAATTTTCAATAGATATAAATTTTTGACAAAATTTTGTATAATAATTATATTTTAACAAAATTTTCTATAGAAATCAAATTTTGACAAAATTTTTCTTTAGAAATAAAATTTTGACAAAAATTTCTTTAGAAATAAATATTTGACAAAATTTTCTAGAGAAATAAAATGTTATCACAATTTTCTATTCAAGTGAAATTTTAACAATTTTTCTATAAAAATAAAATTTTCACAAAATTTTTTATAGAAATAATATTTGTCAACATTTCTATAGAAATAAAATTTTGATAAAATTGTATATAGAAATAAGATTTTGACAAAATTTTTTATAGAAATAAAATTTGACAAAATCTTCTATAGAAATATAATTTTAAGAAAATGATCTACAGAAATAAAAGTTTGATAAAATTTTCTATAAAAAAGAAATTTTTACAAAATTTTCTATAGAAATAAAATTTTGACAAATTTTCTAGAGAAATAAAATTTTGACAAATTTTCTATAGAAATAAAATTTTGACAACATTTTTATAGAAATAAAATTTTGAAAAAATTTTCAAGAGAAATAAAATTTTACCAAAATTTTCTATAGAAATAAATTTTGACAAAGTTGTCTTCTATAGAAAAAAAATGACAAAATTTTCTATATAAAGAAAATTTGGACAAAATTTTCTACAGAAATAAAATATTGACAAAATTTTCAATAGAAATAAATTTTTGACAAAATTTTCAATAGAAATAAATTTTGGACAAAATTTTGTATAGCAATTATATTTTGACAAAATTTCCTAAAGACATAAAATGTTGACAAAATTTTCTATAGAAATATAAATTTGACAAAATTTTTCTATGGCAATAACATTTTGGTAGATTATTTTTTGGCTCGAGTGGCAATCGTGATTTTTCTGTGTTGGGGATCGGTTTATTTGGGGGCTATATATAATATAGATCGATATGGACCAATTTTGGCATGGTTGTTATCGGCCATACACTAGCGAAATGTACCAAATTTTAACCGGATCGGATGAATTTTGCTCCTTCAAGAGGCTCCGGAGGTCAAATCTGAGGATTGGTTTATATAAGGGCTATAATTAAAGACCGATATGATCCAATTTTTGCATGGTTGTTAGAGACCATATAGTAACATCACGTACTAAGTTTCAACCGGATCGGATGAATTTTGCTCCTCTAAGAGGCTCCGGAGGTTAAATTTAGGGACCGCTTTATGTAAGGGCTACATATAATTATTGACCGATGTGGACCAATTTTAGCATGGTTGTTAGAGACCATATACTAACATCATGTACCAAATTTCAGCCGGATCGGATGAAATTTGCTTCTCTTTGAGGCTCCGAAAGCCAAATCTGGGGATGGGTTTATATGGGGGCTATGTGTATTTATAAACCGATATGATCCAATTTTTGCACGGTCGTTAGAGACCATATCGTAACATTACGTACTAAGTTTCAACCGGATCGGATGAATTTTGCTCTTCTAAGAAGCTCCGGAGGTTAAATTTGGGGACCGCTTTATATAAGGGCTATATATAATTATTGACCGATGTGGACCAATTTTTGCACGGTTGTTAGAGACCATACAGTAACATCACGTACTAAGTTTCAACCGGATCGGATGAATTTTGCTCCTTAAGAGGCTCCGGAGGTTAAATTTGGGGACCGCTTTATATAAGGTCTATATATAATTATTGACCGATGTGGACCAATTTTAGCATGGTTGTTAGAGACCATATACTAACATCATGTACCAAATTTCAGCCGGATCGGATGAAATTTGCTTCTTTTTGAGGCTCCGCAAGCCAAATCTGGGGATGGGTTTATATGGGGGCTATGTGTATTTATAAACCGATATGATCCAATTTTTGCACGGTTGTTAGAGACCATATCGTAACATCACGTACTAAGTTTCAACCGGATCGGATGAATTTTGCTCTTCTAAGAAGCTCCGGAGGTTAAATTTTGGACCGCTTTATAAAAGGGCTATATATAATTATTGACCGAAGTGGACCAATTTTTGCACGGTTGTTGGATACCATATACCAACACCATGTACCAAATTTAAGCGGGATCGAATGAAATTTGCTTCTTTTTGAGGCTCCGCAAGCCAAATCTTGGGATCGGTTTATATGGGGGCTATATATAATTATGGACCGATGTGGACCAATTTTTGCATGGTTGTTAGAGACCATATACCAACACCATGTACCAAATTTCAGCTAGATCGGATGAAATATGCTTCTCTTAGAGGCTATGCGGAAACTTGAACCGATATGGCCCATTTTCAATACCATCCGACCTACATCAAAAACAACTACTTGTGCCAAGTTTCAAGTCGATTGCTTGTTACGTTCGGAAGTTAGCGTAATTTCAACAGACGGACGGACGGACATGCTTAGATCGACTCAGAATTTCACCGCAACCCAGAATATATATACTTTATGGGGTCTTAGAGCAATATTTTGATGTGTTATAAACGGAATGACAAAGTTAATATACCACCCATCCTATGGTGGAGGGTATAAAAATCAACAACACGACTTTGAGTTTAAAGAGGAATATGATGGAGATATTTTTATGCTGAAAATTCACCAAAAAACAGTAAACTTTTCGCTTAAAGTAAATTTTTTTTTAATAATAACAATAACGAAAATTCGACTTTTATCAAAAAGTCTCCATCTTATATGTTAGTGAATATGGAAAGAATTTCACCTGGACCTTTTATGTATACACCAAAACAAAGAATTTTTGAGCCTTCAAATTCTATTGAAGAGTCATTTGCATTTATTTGATTATTTGAGAGACAGCATTTTGAATGAGATCAAAATCACTTTTCCAAAAGACATGCTATTTACTTAATAGAAAAAAAGAAACCCTTTATTGTCACAATGTCCTTACACATTACCTCTTTGTCTTTTGTGTGTCATTCTCCAAAGTCATGATGACTTTCTTATCAATTTTTTTCGAGTTAAGATTTACAAATCCTCTAAAGTTTTCCCTGAACTGGATTTAAAATAAACCACATTTTTCTTTGGACACAAAAAGAAAAACAATCTTACACTTTAAATGAAAATTTTATGCTTTGAGGTTCTCTTCGAAGTCATTCAGCCAACCAAACGAACCATCGCAGATGGTGATTACTTCAAAAAAAAAAAAAAAATGCAAAAATAAAATCCATTCATGGATTCATAGTCAAGGATCTGCTATGACAAATGTAATCCACAATAACCTAAATAAACAAAGTTTTTCGTCAAAGGTATTCCAAAGAAACCATCAGAAAAAAAATCTGGTTGGTTTTATTTTTTTCTTTGTGGTAAAACTTGCTCATAATTTTGCAAATCTCGAATAAGAAATTCGACAACGTCATCATCCTCGAGTTGAAAAAATTTTATTTGCTTTTCAATCCCCGGCCTTGCATTGTGAGAATGTGGGTGGATAAGGCAAAACGTAATTAAGGAAATTACATTTGAAAAGTTGAAAGTTAATGATGTCGTCTCAAGACAATTGTTTGCAAAAAAAACTCATTTTCGAAATTATGTGGCAAAGGATTCAGTAGTCATTGAAATCAATCAGAGATGAATTTTGACATTGAAGGCAATGTTGAAGGTTAATTTAAAAGAAGTGAGAAAAAGAATTAAAGTGGGGTACATATCAGTACAACACCAATGCTGAATTAGTGTTATTGGGAGCGCAAATTAGTGATGAAAAAAATTGCCAACAGTAGTTCAGGATATACGCATCAGATAATACTCCAACTATATTCATGTCATAACCGCAAAATAATTTTTTTGAGCTCTCAATATGTCAAGTTTCGTGCTGACAAAACAGCTGATCCAAAGAAAAAGTTCCACTACGACAGTCCCAAGGAAAAAAATCAAAATCGGGAGATTTGTCTATATGGGGGCTATACTCATACATACACCCTAAAAAAAAGAAAATCGCTTCTGTAACATATACCCCAAACACATTTAGCTTCAAGCATATATATTTGCAGGATTGGTCCAAACCAAATATTGTTTGTATTATTCAAACATATTATATTTCACTTTAGGGCATACACTGATAGAAAAAAATTTTAATGAAATTTTCTTTGTGTGGATATATTTTTAAGGCGACAATTGGTTACTTCCATTATTTTACTTGCAGCATACTCTCTAGGCCTCTCTTTCTAAACACATATATGTTTATAGGCTATTTCTAAATTAATATATGTTCGCATCTAAGCATATTACATCTACAAACATTTTATGTCCCAAACATGTTATGCTAGTTTATGAACATTATATGCTTGCACTCAAAAATATTGTGTTAACAAATTTAAACATATAATTTTTCCAAACATATAATTTTTACACCCAAACATATGAAAACAAGTCTTTTTCGTCCGTGTAGACCGATTCGCAGAATATCGAAATCTTATTACGAACCTAAAGAACCTCTAAGTTTTAATAGTTAGGCAAATTGGATATACCATACATTGCAGTTTTTGGATGCCCAAAGACCCCAATCGGGTCGCCAGTTTTTATGAGGACTATAACAAAACCGATGTAGCGCATCTTCGAAAATGGCCTCCGTGCAGACAAAAACCAATTATGTGCCAAATTTCAGCTTATTATTGATTATTGAAAGCTGTAGCGTGATCACAACAGACAAACAGACGGACATGGTTATGTACGTCATGAAAGTTTCAATATCCTGAATTTAGGGCATTACTCGATGAGGATTCGTTTCAAACGCAAGATGGACTGGACAAACCGTTTGAAGTTGCATCTTAAGCCATTTACCAGTATTTTCCATAGAGAAATAAAATTGTTACACAATTTTCTACAGATATAAAATTTCGAAAAATTTTTAAGAGATACAAAATTATGTTGTTGTTTTTTGATTTCAGCTTTAAACTATGCATTGACTAAACTACAAGTATAGCTTAACCAACGGAGGAAAATAATGTTTGTCAAATTTATTTGGGCAAAGCCCTATAGACTGCAAGATGGTTGGATGGACGCACGTTTCGGAATTACCACATTCCTCATCAGCATCCTCTACTTGCAGCAAAAACTATCAACCAATTATCAAAATAAATTCAGGCAGTTCATAAATTCAGGCAGTTCATAGCTTTGCTGCAAGTAACATAGAGGATGCTGATGAGGAATGTGGTAATTCCGAAACGTGCGTCCATCCAACCATCTTGCAGTCTATAGGGCTTTGCCCAAATAAATTTGACAAACATTATTTTCCTCTGTTGGTTAAGCACACTTGTAGTTTAGTCAATGCATGGTTTTAAGCTGAAATAAAAAAACAACAACAATGCTTAAAGAACAAAACCAACAATAACAAAACAAAACGAATGAAAAAAGAGGAAACACGCTCAAAATAAACCCAGCCAACTACACTCAAATCGATGATTTGACAGTGGCACAGGAAAAGAGATATGTTTGTACGAATTTATTACGGCATAAGCCAGCAATCATATAAAACCTTTTTTCGGAAGGTTCAAGTGTGGTTCATTGTTAGGTTTAATGAACTGCCTGAATTTATTCTGATAATTGGTTGATAGTTTTGCTGCAAGTAGAGGATGCTGATGAGGAATGTGGGAATTCCGAAACGTGCGCCCATCCAACCATTTTTTCAGTCTATAGGGCTTTGCCCAAATAAATTTGACAAACAATCTTTTCCTCTGTTGGTTAAGCTACACTTGTAGTTTAGTCAAAGCATGGTTTTAAGCTGAAATAAAAAAAAAACACAACAACAATGCTTAAAGAAGAAAACCAACAATAACAAAACGATACAAAATTTTGACAACATTTCCTTTAGAAATAAAATTTTGATAAAATTTGTATAAAAATAGAATTTTCACAAAATTTTCTATAGAAATAAAATTTTGACATAATTTCTATAAAAATAAACTTTTGACAAAATTTTCTATAGAAATAAAATTTTGACAAAATTTTGCATGCAAATAAAATTTTGACGAAATTTTATGTAGAAATAAAATTTTGACAAAATTTTGCATACAAATAAAATTTTGACGAAATTTTCTGTAGAAATAAAATTTTGAAAAAATTTCCTTTAGAAATAACATTTTGTCAAAATTTTCTATACAAATGAATAAAATTCTCTATGGATATAAAATTTTGATAAAATTCTCTATTGAAATGAAATGTTGACAAAATTTTGAATTGAAAGGAAATGTTGACAAAATTTTGAATTGAAATAAAATTTTGACAACATTTTCTATAGAAATAAAATTTTGACAAAACTTTCTATAAAAATAATATTTTGACAAAATTTTCTATTCTAAAAAAATAGTTTTTTAGAAATAAATTTTAAACAAGATGTTTTTTAGAAATAAAATTTTGACAAAATTTTCTATAGAAATAAGATTTTTACAAAAATGTTTATAGAAATAAAAGTTTTACAAATTTTTTTATAGGAAAACAAATTTTGACAATATGTTTTTTAGAAATAAGATTTTGACAAAATTTGTTATAGAAATACAATTTTGACAAAATTTTCTATAGAAATAAAATGTTGTCAAAACTTTCTATAGAAATAAAATGTTGATAAAATTTTCTACAGAAATAAAATTTTGACAAAGTTTTCTAATGAAATAAAATTTTGTCAAAATTTTCTAAACAAATTAATAAAATCTTCTATGGATCTAAAATTTTGATAAAATTTTCTATTGAAATGAAATGTTGACAAAATTTTGAATTGAAATAAAGTTTTGACAAAATTATCTATAGAAATACAATTTTGACAAAAGTTTCCATAGAAATAAAATTTTGGAAAAGTTTTGTATAGAAATAAAATTTTGGCGAAATATTTTTTAGAAATATAATTTTGACAAAATTTTCTCTAGAAATAAAATTTTGACAAAATTTTCTAGAGAAATAAAATTTAGACAAAATTTTCTATGGAAAAAAAATAGTTTTTTAGAAATTAATTTTAAACAAGATTTTTTTTAGAAATAAAATTTTGACAAAATTTTCTATAGAAATAAGATTTTTACAAAAATTTTTATAGAAATAAAAGTGTTTATAGGCAAAAAAAATTTTACAAGATGTTTCTTAGAAATAAAAATTTGACAAAATTTTTTATAGAAATAAAATTTTGGCAAGATATTTTTTAGAAATAAGATTTTGACAAGATGTTTTTTAGAAATAAAAATTTGACTAAATTTTCTATAGAAATAAAATTTTGACAAAATTTTATTTCTATAGAAATAAAAGTGTTTATAGGCAAAAAAATTTTACAAGATGTTTTTTAGAAATAAAAATTTGACAAAACTTTTTATAGAAATAAAATTTTGGCAAGATATTTTTTAGAAATAAGATTTTGACAAGATGTTTTTTAGAAATAAAAATTTGACTAAATTTTCTATAGAAATAAAATTTTGACAAAATTTTCTATAGAAATAAAATTTTGACAAAAATTTCTGTAGAAATAAAATGTTGATAAAATTTTCTACAGAAATAAAATTTTGACAAAATTTTCTAATGAAATAAAATTTTGTCACAATTTTCTATACAAATGAATAAAATCTTCTATGGATCTAAAATTTTGATAAAGTTTTCTATTGAAATGATATGTTGACAAAATTTTGAATTGAAATAAAGTTTTGACAAAATTTTCTATAGAATTAAAATTTTGACAAAATTTCTAAAAAATAAACTTTTGACAAAATTTTCTATAGAAATAGGATTTTTACAAAAATTTTTATAGAAATAAAAGTTTTTATAGCAAAACATTTTTACAAAAAGTTTTTTAGAAATAAAAATTTGACAAAATTTTTTATAGAAATAAAATTTTGACAAGATATTTTTTAGAAATAAGATTTTGACAAGATGTTTTTTTAGAAATGAACATTTGACTAAATTTTCTATAGAAATAAAATTTTGACAAAATTTTCTATAGAAATAAAATTTTGGCAAAAATTTCTGTAGAAATAAAATGTTGATCAAATTTTCTACAGAAATAAAATTTTGACAAAATTTTCTAATGAAATAAAATTTTGTCACAATTTTCTATACAAATGAATAAAATCTTCTATGGATCTAAAATTTTGATAAAGTTTTCTATTGAAATGATATGTTACAAGATTTTGAATTGAAATAAAGTTTTGACAAAATTTTCTATAGAATTAAAATTTTGACAAAATTTCTAAAAAATAAACTTTTGACAAAATTTTCGATAGAAATAAAATTTTGACAAAATTTTTTATAGAAATAAAATTTTGGCGAAATTTTCTGAAGAAATAAAATTTTGGCGAAATTTTCTGAAGAAATAAAATTTTGACAAAATTTTCTTTAGAAATAAAATTTTGACAAAATTTTCTAGAGAAATAAAATTTAGACAAAATTTTATAGAGAAATAAAATTTTATAAAAATTTTCTATTGAAGTGAAATTTTGACAAATTGTCTATAGAAATAAAATTTTCAAAAAATTTTTTAAAGAAATAAAGTTTGTTAACATTTCTATAGAAATAAAATTTTGATAAAATTTTCTATAGAAATAAGATTTTGATAAAATTTTCTATAGAAATAAAATTTTGACAAAATTTTCTATAGAAATAAAATTTTAACAAAATTTTCTATAGAAATAAAATTTTGACAAAATTTTCTATAGAAAAGAAATTTTTACAAAATTTTTTATAGAAATAAAATGTTGACAAAATGTTTTTTAGAAATAAGATTTTGACAAAATTTTCTATAGAAATAAAATTTTGAGGAAATTTTTTATAAAAATAAAATTTGGAGCCACTTGGAAGAACAAAATTCATCCGATTCGGTTGAAATTTGGTACGTGATGTTAGTATATTGTATCCAACAACCATGCAGGAATTGGTTCATATCAATCCGTAATTATATATAGCTCCCATATAAACCGATCCCGAGATTTGGTTTTGGAGCCTCTTGGAGGAGCAAATTTCATCCGAGTCAGTTGAAATTTGGTACATTGTGCTAGTATATGGCCGTTAAAAAACATACCTAACTAGGTCCATATCGGTCTATAGTTACACAGAAAAAAATTTCCGTAGTTAAACTAACTTTAAATTGTACTTGTTTTTATTCGGAAAAAATTATAAAATTTATAAAATTTATTATTTTTATCGAAATTTTCCACAACATAATGAAATCTTACTTTTTTTAAGTATGTCTTAAAAATTTTATGAACTCACCTTGGGTATAAAGTTCAATGACCGTACACATAAGTTCAATATGAACTAAAGCAAAAGAAGATTTTCGTACAATTCCCAAAAATAGTAAGAATGAACTACTGTATGGTTAAAACAGTCATGATTTGGCGCCAATGAATTTCTTCTTTACTTTTAGTTCATTTTTTCTTCTATGAGAGGATGTAATTTCGTGAACTGAAGTTAAAAAGTACAACAAAGCATTAAAATTTCCTGGTTTTAACAACGCTTTGTGGAAATCTCAAAATGTGGAGCAAAATTTAGTTCAAGTTTCTTGCGAGGTAGTTCATTCTTCCTATAAAACAATTCACTTTTTTCGGTGTAAATATAGCTGTTCGGATAAACCACTGTGCGAGAAGTCTCAATAACATCAATATCTACCTGTAGTAACAGCATCCAGCATTGTACATATGGCTAAACATACAAACGTTGCATCAGCCACGCATAAATATGTATGTTGGTGCGTTTACCCCTGAAATGCATTTTTACGCTCTTTTTACAACATCAACAACAACATGCGATGCAATGCAAAAATGCATATTGATATTCTATCAACTTGCCTAAAGAGACAATGATCAACAAGAAGACGATAATGATTTTGATATTTTTCTCATTCCTTTTTTGCATGGAGAATTTTTTATATTCTGTTTTTCGATAGTTAGTTGAGTTGCATTGTTACAGCCAAATAAAACGATCAATTTGGATCACTAAAATTATAAAATTTTCGAGTTTTAATTTTTGAAATAATAGCCTATAAAAAAGCTTATAGGCTCAACATTGGTGACCCCGACGTGATCAATGTTGAGCCTATAAGCTTTTTTATAGGCTATTATTTCAAAAATTAAAACTCGAAAATTTTATAATTTTAGTGATCCAAATTGATCGTTTTATTTGGCTGTAACAATGCAACTCAACTAACTATCGAAAAACAGAATATAAAAAATTCTCCATGCAAAAAAGGAATGAGAAAAATATCAAAATCATTATCGTCTTCTTGTTGATCATTGTCTCTTTAGGCAAGTTGATAGAATATCAATATGCATTTTTGCATTGCATCGCATGTTGTTGTTGATGTTGTAAAAAGAGCGTAAAAATGCATTTCAGGGGTAAACGCACCAACATACATATTTATGCGTGGCTGATGCAACGTTTGTATGTTTAGCCATATGTACAATGCTGGATGCTGTTACTACAGGTAGATATTGATGTTATTGAGACTTCTCGCACAGTGGTTTATCCGAACATCCTCCCCCCGTTGGAAGGCTGTGCGTTTCAACAACATTATCATTAATGGGTAGTACGGCTAATTTGGCAACTGATCGTCGAATTATGCCGTTGATGGTTTTTATGATTGCCACTCGAACTATTTCATCGTTGCCTCTTACAACATCTACAACTCGTCCCAAAAGCCATTTCAAAGGTGGCAGATTGTCATCTTTTACAAGTACCATATCTCCGATGGCAACATTTTTGCGTTGTGACTTCCACTTTGACCGCTCTTGAAGAAGGGCCAGATAAGAAGAACTCCACTTCTTCCAAAATATTTGCTGCATATAGCAAACCTTTTGCCATCTATTCAATCTATTAATATTCAAATCTGTTACATCGGGCTCCGAAATTGTTGTTAATGGGGCGCCAACTAAAAAGTGGCCAGGTGTCAACACTTCGAGATCGTTTGGATCTTCTGATATTTGGCATAGAGGTCTAGAATTTAACACGGCACATATTTCACATACCAGGGTCCTTAATTCATCAAATGAAAGAACTGACTGCCCCACTGTGCGATAGAAATGATACTTGGCCGATTTAACCGCAAAAAAAAAGCTTATAGGCTCAACATTGGTGACCCCGACGTGATTGATTGGAATCACGTATTTTTAGTGCCAAGTCGGGTATTAAAATATAAAAATTTCGTCGGATTTTAAGCCAAAAAAAACTTGAGACTTGCTCAGACAGCGAATATTGCGTAATCCATTGCGTAATTATAAAAGCTGAATTTTGGATTTTTGATTAAAAATTGGAAAAATATGCCAGATTTTAATACATCATCATCATCTAATTCCAAGGAATCGGGTAAGGAAAGCTCCGATCTATCGCAGTGCTTAAAAAAAGTGGAATTAATCGGTAAGCAGCTGGAGAAATTTAATAAGCGCATTACTTCCGATGAATTACAAACACTGGATGAAGCTGATCTGTCCGTCCGCCTCGATTATGTTGAAAGTTTAAATACAAATTTCGAAAATTCCCTATCAATTGTGGAAAATTATCAAGGAGATAGTTTGGATGAAACTATCAGAGACAATTTTATGAAATCTTATTTTGAAGCAAAGGCAAAACTAAAGCGGAAAATTGTGGCCAGTGGCGGTACACGTTCTTTACCTTCATCATCAACTTTTCGTCAATTTTCGATAGAGGAACCAAGAAATATTCGCAAAACTCGACTGCCAGAACTAAAAATTCCAGCTTTCAGTGGTTCATACACCGACTGGCCGAACTTTTTTGCTATGTTTACCACAGTTATAGCCAACGATATGGATTTAACCAATATAGAAAAGTTCCAGCATCTACGGTCTCTCTTAACTGGATCTGCTTTGGATACGATATCATCTTTGGAGCCGAATGATGCAAATTATGATAAAGCAATTGAATTACTTAAAAATCGATTCGATAATAAATTGCTTCTTTTTCAGATGCATATCAAAGAGGTTTTTGGGTTGAAAAATGTTGAAAAAGGGTCTGCATCCAGTCTTCGCCAGCTTAGCGATAAACTCAACGCTCATATACGAGCCCTCGAAACGATATGTACCAAAGAGCAATTGGCAGATGGATTTCTCGTTAATTTAGTGGTTTCTAAACTGGATCACCAAACACAAGCCAAGTGGGAAGAAGGGTTGCAAAATGATAGATTGCCAACATGGCCATTCATGGCTTCCTTTCTTGAACGAAGATGTCGTATGATGGAAAATCTTGAGAGCTCTATGAAACCAACCACATCTAATCAACAATCAAGTAAGAAATCGAATTCCCAAGGTCGAAATGTTTTGATAGCTTCCGGAGCCAAGCAATCGTTTTGTACATTTTGTAATGCAAATGATCATTACATATCGAATTGCTCACAGTTTTCAAATCTCTCCCCAACGCTACGTTTTAGAGAAGTAAAAAGACTAAATTTGTGTCTTAACTGTTTAAGAAAGGGTCATAGACTCCAGAAATGTAAGTTTGGGCCCTGCAATATCTGCCAAATGAAACACCACTCGCTATTACATATCGATAATAATTTTGAATCACTATCAACACCCACACAAGCTAACAACAACATCAATCAAGGGCACCCACCATCTTCCTCGCAGCCACCGCAAGTACAAACACAATCTACTCTCGTTTCATCAAATCCTACCCAACAATTCGAAACTGCTGATGGTACAAATATTTTGTTAGCGACCGCTATTGTTTTGGTTAAAACTAATTCTGGCGTATTCGTTCCATGCCGAGCGATTCTAGATTCGGCCTCCCAGCTAAATTTTATAACAACTCGATTTGTCAATCAGGCCCAGTTAAAGGTGAGAAATTCAAATATCGTAATATCTGGTATCGGCGAAGGTAACATTTTGGCTGATAAATCGACAGAAATATTAATAAAATCATGCCACAGTGAATATTCTGTTTCATTCGTAGCTGTTGTGATACCATCAATTACAGAATACCAGCCAAATCGAAATCTTAAGGTAAATGATTTCAAAATCCCTCATAACATTAAATTAGCTGATTCCAACTTTTGTGAGAGGGGAAGAATAGATCTACTTATTGGCGCTGGCCTATTTTTCGAACTAATGAGTGTTGGCCAAATACGCTGTGGAAATAATTCGACAATTTTACAAAAAACCCGTCTTGGATGGGTGGTATCTGGTGGGGGCGCATCTCACTCGAATGCATGTTCATTAGCCGCTGCATCAAAGGCCATTACAAAAGGCGAACATGAATCGTTGGCTGATATTGTAAAGAGCTTTTGGGAAGTAGAGCAGAATTTTGGAAACCCTGGGCAGCTTAATTCCGACGATGAGTTCTGTGAGCAACATTTTATTGAAAACACAGTGCGTCTATCCTCTGGTGAATATTCAGTTTCATTACCAAAGAAAATAAATTCAAATGAACTTGGTGATTCTTATGGGAGAGCCCACAGTCGATTTCTCAATTTAGAGAGAAAATTGAATAAATTGCCTGCAGTAAAGAAAAAATACAGTGAGTTCATGAGTGAGTATATCGATCTAAAGCACATGAGTCTCGTCACAGATATTCCTCCACAAACCAAAACTTATTTTCTGCCTCACCACTGTGTGCATAAGGAGGAGAGCACAACTACCAAGCTCAGGGTAGTATTTGATGGGTCGGCAAAAACAAACACAGGCCTTTCATTAAACGAAACTCTTCATTCGGGCCCTACTATACAGGCCAAATTATTTAATACGATACTTCGTTTTAGATTTTTCAAAATCGCTTTAAGTGGCGACATATGTAAGATGTATAGATGTGTTCTCATTAATCCACCAGATGATTACCTCCAATGTATATTGTGGAGAAATAGCTCTAGTGAGGACATACAAATATACAAGCTGAACACAGTGACTTACGGCACAAAACCCGCCGCCTTTCTTGCTATACGTGCAATGCATCAGCTTGCTTTTGATGAGAGAGAATTGTTTCCCATTGGTGCAAATATCGTCACTAGAGATTTTTATGTGGACGATTTGATCTCCGGAGGGGATTCAATAGAAGAGGTCATTGAAATAAGAGAACAAATCACGTCTCTTCTGAAGAGAGGAAACTTTCAAATACGAAAGTGGTGTTCTAATGATGACTCCGTCTTGGAAAATGTGCCTGCTGGTGATCGTGAAACTTTTTTAGAATTTCATGATGGGACAAATATCACTAAAACCCTGGGCCTTGTTTGGAATCCAAAGTTGGATAATTTTATTTTTTCATTTTCGCATTTTTTAGAATCAACAAATATTTCAAAGCGGACTGTTTTATCGTCTATAGCCCGTCTATATGACCCTCTGGGGCTAATTGGGCCTGTCATAACTAAGGCCAAAGTTTTTATGCAAAACTTGTGGAAAATTAAATTGGATTGGGATGAGAGCTTGCCCCAAGATTTGCTTGGTTGCAATATGTTTCAAAATTTTCGTTTGCTAGCCAATTCGAATATCCTAGATTTGTTTTACTTCCAGATTCGGATGTTCAAATACATGCCTTTTGCGATGCGAGCAAATCAGCCTATGGAGCCTGTATTTATGTGAGATCAGAGCACGAAGGAGAGATTCGGGTGAATTTATTATGCTCCAAATCTAGAGTGGCACCCCTTAAAGTTCTAACGATACCAAAATTGGAATTATCAGCAGCGCTGCTTCTCGCTGAACTTTTGGATGATGTTTCAAGTACTCTGGGCAAAGGTTATGAATGTCACTGCTGGTCGGACTCCATGGTAGTATTGTCGTGGCTGCGGGAAGAGTCTTCGAATTACAACATTTTTGTAAGTAATAGAGTGAGTCGTATCCAAAATCTGACCAAAAATATGATGTGGCACCATGTGCCTACCGCTAAAAATCCTGCGGATATATTATCGAGAGGTTCTACACCAGAAGAGCTGGTGAAGTGTAACCTGTGGAAAAATGGACCCTCTTTTTTATACAAAAATTTTGAACATTGGCCAAATAATATGAATTTCATTGAAGATTTGCCTGAACGTCGACGTGCAGTTCTAATTGCTTCGACGGTATATGATTTTGCTTTGAATTGCAAATTTCTAAATTCTTTCTATAAAATTCAACGGATTTTTGGATATGTATATCGTTTCATGAATTTTTCAAAATTTAAATCCGGCGAAAATACAATGGAAAATGATATTAAAATGGGAACTAAGATACTTTTTCGAAACATTCAAATAATTAATTTTTCAGCTGAATATAAAGCCTTGAAATCAAAATCAAATATTTCTACATCTAGCAAATTACTCGCGCTTGCACCATTTATGGATTCTGATGGGTTGATTAGAGTCGGCGGGCGGTTGCAAAATTCGTATTTAAATTTCGACGCTCAGCACCCAATAATTGTTCCGAAAAGCCACCCACTTACCAAGTCAATGGTCATTTACTTCCACGAAAAATTTCTGCACGCGGGTCCTCAAAGTCTTTTGGCAAATATTCGTCAGCAATATTGGCCTCTAGGAGGCAGGAAAACTATCAGCCTAATAATTGCTAAATGTATAAAATGTTTTCGCTTAAAGCCTAAAATAGCTGAGCACATAATGGGCAGTTTGCCGCACGAAAGAGTTCAGCCAAGCAGGGCATTTTCTATAACTGGAATTGATTTTTGCGGGCCTTTTTATTATAAATCAGAGGTACGAAATCGGCCACCATTAAAAAGTTACATATGTATATTTATATGTTTTGCAACTAAGGCGATACATATGGAATTGGTATCCGACTTATCTACATCGTCGTTCCTGTCATCCTTAAAGCGATTCATCTCGATTCGAGGCAAACCAAAAACTATTTGGTCGGACAATGCCACAAATTTTGTAGGAGCCAAAAACGAATTGGGTGAACTACGGCAACTTTTTTTCAACCAAACGAGCATGCAGCAAATCCAAAAACACTGTTTTGAGGATGAAATCAATTGGAAATTTATACCGCCCAGATCACCGCACTTTGGGGGCCTTTGGGAGGCTGCGGTTAAATCGGCCAAGTATCATTTCTATCGCACAGTGGGGCAGTCAGTTCTTTCATTTGATGAATTAAGGACCCTGGTATGTGAAATATGTGCCGTGTTAAATTCTAGACCTCTATGCCAAATATCAGAAGATCCAAACGATCTCGAAGTGTTGACACCTGGCCACTTTTTAGTTGGCGCCCCATTAACAACAATTTCGGAGCCCGATGTAACAGATTTGAATATTAATAGATTGAATAGATGGCAAAAGGTTTGCTATATGCAGCAAATATTTTGGAAGAAGTGGAGTTCTTCTTATCTGGCCCTTCTTCAAGAGCGGTCAAAGTGGAAGTCACAACGCAAAAATGTTGCCATCGGAGATATGGTACTTGTAAAAGATGACAATCTGCCACCTTTGAAATGGCTTTTGGGACGAGTTGTAGATGTTGTAAGAGGCAACGATGAAATAGTTCGAGTGGCAATCATAAAAACCATCAACGGCATAATTCGACGATCAGTTGCCAAATTAGCCGTACTACCCATTAATGATAATGTTGTTGAAACGCACAGCCTTCCAACGGGGGGAGGATGTTCGGATAAACCACTGTGCGAGAAGTCTCAATAACATCAATATCTACCTGTAGTAACAGCATCCAGCATTGTACATATGGCTAAACATACAAACGTTGCATCAGCCACGCATAAATATGTATGTTGGTGCGTTTACCCCTGAAATGCATTTTTACGCTCTTTTTACAACATCAACAACAACATGCGATGCAATGCAAAAATGCATATTGATATTCTATCAACTTGCCTAAAGAGACAATGATCAACAAGAAGACGATAATGATTTTGATATTTTTCTCATTCCTTTTTTGCATGGAGAATTTTTTATATTCTGTTTTTCGATAGTTAGTTGAGTTGCATTGTTACAGCCAAATAAAACGATCAATTTGGATCACTAAAATTATAAAATTTTCGAGTTTTAATTTTTGAAATAATAGCCTATAAAAAAGCTTATAGGCTCAACAATAGCCCTCAGATAAATCGATCCCCAAGCACACAAAAATTGGTCCATATCAAGTTCATAATTGTATACAGCCCTCACATAGGCGACCCCCATATTTCAATTCTGGCTCTCTACGTATCGTGCAAAAAGTCCATATCGATCCGTAATTATTTGTAGACTTACCTATACATACCTTTTTTGTCTAATATATACCACGTATGGACTAACTCACAATTTAGAAAACGATGTTAAGAAGTTTTAAGATACCACAACCCAAGTAATTCGATTGTGGATGACATTCTTTCGTAGAAGTTTCTACGCAATCCGTGGTGGAGGGTACATACATAGTGGAGGTACATGACAGCACGCATTTCTAATTTTTCCATTGCAAAAAAATGCGGATATGTCTTTTTTGAACACCTGTTTCTATATGAAGGAGTTGCCAGATCGAAACAAAATTCATCATGTGTTCATAACAGAGATGGAAGTTTCCAAAACACTTAACTTTTTTCTGTTTATACCGCGCTTTTTGTGCTAGGCTAAGAAGTTTCCGAACTGCCCTCGTAAGATTCGGCCTGGCCGAACTTACGGCCGTATATACTTGTTCTCTTTATGAGAGGTTTCGAAAATGGTAGTTAAATAGCATTTTTATTTTAATTACACATTGTAGAAATGTTAAAAAAGTGGACTAAAATATAGGTCAATCATCGTACGAGGTAGTTAATTTTTCCCATAAAAAGTTTACTTGATTTCTGTGGAATATATGTGAAATATATCGGATAGGGAATTCCCTGAATACCCAACAAAGAACTTTTTGTGGAACAACTTCCATTTTAATTTTTGCAAGGCACTTTAACAGTGGACTTATATCTTTTAACACTTTATTTGTGGAACAACTTCCATTTTAATTTTTGCGAGGCAGTTTAACAGTGGACTTATATCTCTTAAGACTTTGTTAATTTTTTGCTGTGTAGCTCTCAAATATTTGAGAACAAACCGCAGTTTAACAACAAAGCACCAATTGCAAGTGAATAGTTAAGCTAACATAGAAAGAAAAAAAAATAGCACTTTCACTTTCCTTTGTACTGAATTTGTTCCATTATTTTGCATTCCTTTTTTCATATTTCATTCGCCAAAAGGCCATTGCCCAACCAATGTCATACACACACACACACACACATTTACACAATGCATCTGCTTATTATTGATCAACCAGCAAAAGTATTCAAAGAAGTGTGGAGGGGGTGGGGAGAGAAGAAAACTAACAATTTGTGTTTCTAAGTGAATGGAAATCTCTGTTTCTTTGTCAAGGATAATTGTATTACAGAGCCAATCCTTTGACCATCATGCTGGTCAATGTTACATGCAATGACACTTTTTCTAGGACATTGTGATTGTATCAAACCACAAATTTTAATGGACAGACAAAAACAAACAAAAAAAGAAAGATTTTGCAAATGGATAGTACTCGTAATTGAATATAGTGCTGGTACTAAGATGATTAGCAACCAATTATCATGAGACCAATTCACCCTCAGCTTTTGAAGATAATTTGCATAATAAAAGGAGTAGATACAGGGTGGATGATAGCGGCATATTTTGTAAATTTGTCATATCCCACCCCCATAAAATGATGAAGGGGATAAAATAAGTTTACCATTCCATTTCCAGCAGATCGAAATATTGATTTCCGACTTATAAAGTATAAATATTTTTGATCGGGGAAAAATTTTAAGACGATATAACCATGTCCGTCTGTCCCCCTGTCTGTCTGCACGCAAAAAAATAATTCTTTCCTCCCAAACGAAATTTTAGACAAACAAAGTTCGTTTCTCATTTGCTTTTCGTTGAATGGAAGTGTATTTGGGACATGTCCGTCTGTCCCCCTGTCTGTCTGCACGCAAAAAAATAATTCTTTCCTCCCAAACGAAATTTTAGACAAACAAAGTTCGTTTCTCATTTGCTTTTCGTTGAATGGAAGTGTATTTGGAAGAAAAGTATATTTTTTTTGTGATAAACGTTTATTCTTTTCCAGGATGTAAAAACAATTTTATAAAGACTAACTCAAAAAATTTTTTTCTGACTAATTGCATTTTCCCTCACATCTTTCTCACTTCCACGATTTTTTTTTTAGTTCTTAGCACCTTTTTCTGTAACACAAACAATGTAGAAGAAATTATACGATTTTATAAATTTTTAAAATTTTTTTTTACCTTTCGCCTGGACGGAGAATCGAACCGCGGACCATGCAATTTGTAAGCCAACACACTATCCACTGAGCCATGTAGCCGTTATTGTCATCAATAGACAATTACCCATATAACTAAGTTATATTTATATAGCATAGCTTGCGGCGCCCACGAGCCGATTAAACAAAGTTTATTTAACAGAAAAATACATTTAGTTGGTCACCGTGGAGCAGTGGTTGCTACGTCTGACTTGCATGCCAAGGGTCGTGGGTTCGATCCCTGCTTCGACCAAAGTTTTTTTTTTTTTTTTTACATATATTCCAGATATGATCGGAAGATTCCGAAAAAATTTTCAACATTACATTCTACTATATTAAATTTTTACTATGAACTGTAAAATGTGTCTTATTAAAGACCTAAATTTAGAAAAGAACAGTGTTTGATATAAACGAAATGGACTGTGTTGTTGGTTCAAAAATAACTTTTTTTATTGAAAAAATAAAAATTTTGTAACAAACGAATTTTTTTGGTGATAAAAGTGTATACTTTTCGAAGCAATTCAAAAAACTCTAACAAAAGAAAAACGTTTTCGGTACACGTTTTCCAAACGTTTTTTTTTCTTTGCGTGTGTCTATCGTCCTGAAATTTGGCACAGAATCGTGTTTTTGTTATCTGCAGGCAGTAATGGACATTTTCAAATAATCGTGACTTTTATTGTGAACGTTAATTGGTTTGTGAACGTGAATTTTATCGTTAGCGTGAATTTCATCGTGAATACGAATTTTATGGTGAGTGTAATTTTGGAAAAAATTTAGAATTTTTTTAGTTCTTAGCACCTTTTTCTGAAACACAAACAATGTAGAAGAAATTATACGATATTATAAATTTAATTTTTTTTACCTTTCGCCTGGACGGAGAATCGAACCGCGGACCATGCAATTTGTAAGCCAACACACTATCCACTGTCATCAATAGACAATTACCCATATAAGTTATATTTATATAGCATAGCTTGCGGCGCCCACGAGCCGATTAAAAAAAAGTTTATTTAACAGAAAAATACATTTAGTTGGTCACCGTGGAGCAGTGGTTGCTACGTTCAACTTGCATGCCAAGGGTCGTGAGTTCGATCCCTGCTTCGACCAACGTTTTTTTTACATATATTCCAGATATGGTCGGAAGATTCCGAAAACATTTTCAACATTACATTCTACTATATTAAATTTTTACTATGAACTGTAAAATGTGTCTTATTAAAGACCTAAATTCAGAAAAGAACAGTGTTTGATATAAACGAAATGGACTGTGTTGTTGGTTCAAAAATAACTTTTTTTATTGAAAAAATAAAATTTTTGTAACAAACGAATTTTTTTTGGTGATAAACGTGTATATTTTTCGAAGCAATTCAAAAAACTCTAACAAACGAAAAATTTTTTCGGTACACGTTTGCCAAACGTTTTTTTGTTTTCTTTGCGTATGGGCTTTGCGTATAGGACGAATGTCCACCATTTCAACAGCCGATGCACTGAATTTGCATTACTTCTTACTCTATGATTCAAATTCATTGTTTTGGATGTGAATTGAAAAATGTTGTCATGACAAATAAATAATGTTTATAATTTTTTATGATATTTAATGCATTGTAACGCTTGTCCGAAACGTTTGAATTAAAATATTTTAAAAAATTCGCAATATTTCTTGAAATGATTTAGAATTTTTTCGACAAAATTTCAATAATTTTTACCATTTTATTAAAGCTTACTCTGTTTGTAACTTCTTGATCAGAGAATGAAGCCGACCCATTTTTGTCGGCGGCGGCGGACACTAAATTTTTGCCTCCGGCGGCGGCGGCTTGACGGCTGAGCCGATATAAATTTGTTCACTCGGCGGCGGACAATTATCCATTATAAAATCAATTTGAAGTTAATCGAATGGTAATGAGATTAGTTGTACAACCTATCTTACAAACAAATTTACTTTTCGTTCGCATTTTCTGAGCTAAATTTTTGCTAAATTATTATAACAGCTTAAATATGATTGGTTGTGTTCAAAATTTTGAAAAAATACGACAATTATATATAAATTTTTCTGATTTAAATTGACATTTTTGATTAATTGGCGGCTACATTTGAGTCGAGATGAGTCGACATATTCGGCGGCGGCTTCGACTGGCAAAAAATGGTCGGCGGCGACTGAAATCGGCGGCGCGACTCGGCGGCTTCATTCTCTGTTCTTGATACAAAAATTAAATTTACCCATTAAAAATAAGAAAAAACGAGTTATTAACAATTGAATTAAAAGAACTTTCTGTGTAGTTAAAATAAAGAACATCATTGGGAGTACATCTTTTGGAAGTGCTTTTAAAGTTGTGCCTTTGGAAGAACTTCCAAATTTTTTTGCTGGGTATATTCTTTTTTTGAATTTTGTTACCATTTCCGTTTGGTAAATATCGTGAGTCTTGTGAATTTATCGTGAATCTCAGTAATTGTCGTGAATCGTGTGTAAACGTGAGTCTTTAAAAGTAGTTGGTGCGTGAGTACTGGTTTTCTTTTTGTGAATGTGCGTGAGTGGATTTGACTACAACACGTATCGTGCGTGAATTAATATTTTGCTTCGTGAATGTGCGTGATCAGGGAGAAATTGTGAGACAATATAAGCATGTCCGTCTGGCCGTCTGTCTGTCGTAATCACGCTACAGTCTTTAATAATGGCGCTATTGTCCTGAAATTTGGCACATATTCGTCCTTTGTCTGCACGCAGGTCAAGGTCGAAGATGGGTTATATCGGTCCAGGTTTTGATATAGCCTCCATATAAACGGATCCGCCGATTTGGGGTCTGTAGCTTCTAGAAACCGTAGTTTTTATTCGATTTGTCTGCAATTGGAAATCTAGAAGTATTTTAGGACCGCAAAGAGATGTGTCGCAAAAAAAGTGTATATGGGTCCATGTTGGGTTTCTAAAAACCGTATTTTCGATTCAATTTGCCTGAAATTGGAAATCTAAAGTTAGGTTAGAACTATAAATTGGTATAGCATATAGCCCGATCTCCTGATTTGACTTTTTGGGCTTCTAGACACCGCAATTTTTATCCGATGTACCTGAAATTGAAAATCTAAATAAAGGTATTTTGAGTCCATAAAAAGGTGTACCAAATATGCTATGTATCGATCCAAGGTTTAGTTTAGCCTCCGTATAGCCCTATTTCCCGATTTCACTTCTTTAGCGTCTAAAACTCCGAACAACACGCTGCACGAAAGTGGCTATGCAGTATTTTGTTCCATGAGATCCTGAGATTGTGTGCGGTTCAAATGAAGAGAATAACAGGTTTTTGTTGAGCCATTCTTAGTTGAAGCGTACTGAGTATGAAAGAACCGAGTCCTATTGTCCATTGTCTGCGTTCAAAATGATTTTCTGGATATTTTCCCAAAAATATTTTTACATTTATTTTGGTCCCACAGTTAATGAATGCCAGTGGGCAACGATCATAGGCGGTTATGGAGGTCTACACCATTACCATCGACGACGCTTGAGTTCTGGTGGCCAATCGATGGTATACATTTTCAGTTAACCTCTTTGACACGTAAACTTGATCATTTTGTTTGTTAACAAACTGCTCAATTTGGAATGGTTTCTGATCGAAGATAACCAAATTCGTTAACTGGGCACATTTGTGTAAGTGAAGCAACGATATGCTCTTGAAATTTTTGGAACCTCAATGGTTTTAATCCAACCTTTTTTTTCTAAATATTTATTGCATCCGTTCTCGCGATATGTTCAGCTCATGAGCGTGTTTTCAACCACTGTGACATGAATTTCGATCAAATCTGGCCTGCACTTTTCGTATCATATCGATGTCTACATTCTAAAGTGCGCTAAGTCTAAAAAGTGAATTTTACAGGAAATAAGAAGAAACAAGGTTCGTTTTTTGAAATTTCTCAAAACCCGTATAAGATAGAAATTCCCTTATTATTGGTCTTAAAATCATATTTTTTATATTTTTTTTTTAGTATGTACGAACTCAAAATAGTGATAATAGAACATGGCTAAAAATGACTTAGACCACTTTAGACTGAACAAACCTTTTTGCCCTTTTTACATTGGACATTTTTTAAAACTTTAGACTCAGGCTAAGTACAATATTAATCATAACTTTTGATAGAAATGTCCAATAAATGCGAACTTTTGACGGGATGCAATGCACATCAATCCGAATAAAAAACAGCGAACCCCATCAAAACATGCTAAGTCGACTTAGCGTACTCTGGAATGAGGGCATCGATATATGGTATTGTTATTTTTTGTTTGGCCAATATTTGGACACGATGCAACACGGGAACGAACAATGGTACGAGAAACAAAAGATTTATTCACATTTAAATGCTGGAGGGTTCTAACGATAGTCATGCCCGCCTTACATACACAAGGTCGTGGGTTCGACTCCTGCTTCGACCGAACACCAAAGAGTTTTTCAGCGGTGGATTATCCCACCTCAGTAATGCTGGTGACATTTCACAGTATTTCAAAGCTTCTCTAAATGGTTTCACTTCAATGTGGAACGCCGTTCGGACTCGGCTATAAAAAGGAGATCCCTTGTCATTGAGTTTAACATGGATTCGGGCAGCACTCAGTGATAATAGAGAAGTTCACCACTGTGGTATCACAATGGACTGAATAGTCTAAGTGAGCCTGATACATCGGGCTGCTACCTAATCTGACTTAACCTAACGATAGCCACTTGTGATTTTCCAGCCAAATATAAAGCAATCACACTATCACGAATAATTTTTATTTCTGAATGAAAAAGATCAAAATATTTTGTAAGGTCGTAGACATTAAAATAAACTGTCGTTGGAATAATCTGTCAGCTATAAGACGAGCGGTTTAAAAATGACAGCAACCTAAAATTGGTAGCAATTAAAGGTGTGCACCTGAGTAATATTTTACTCACGCTCACGCACACTCACGACGGAAAAATCTTACTCACGCACACTCACGCACGTTATTGTTTGGTAGGACTTACACTCACGAAAAGAAAATTTGTACTCACGCACACTCACGCACGAAAATGTCATGACTCACGAAAAATATCGTGACTCATGAAAAATGTCGTGACTCACGAACAATTTTTTGAGTAATTTACCTTAGCGACGTGTCTGAAAACCTGAGTATAATTAAAATCGAGAGCGTTATTACACTCTTAACATCATAGGTGTCACTAAATTTGTAAATGAATTTAGCTCTTAAGCGTTTTATGTTGGTGAGCGGGATTATTTTCGTGAGCGTAAATTTTTACTCACGCACACTCACGAAGATAATATTTTCGTGATTCATGCTCACGCACGACATTTTCGTTTGTTAATCACGCTCACGCACACTCACGCCGTTGCCATGAGCGACATGAGTCACGACAATTTCGTGTCACGTGCACACCTGTAGTAGCATTATATATCAGCAACAATGTATAAATGAAACCTTTTCCATTTCACTTATCGGTTTTTATACCCACCACCATAGAATGGTGGGGGTATGATAAGTTTGTCATTCCGTTTGTAACACATCGAAATATCGATTTCCGACTATATAAAGTATATATATATATATATATATATATATATATATATATATATATATATATATATATATATATATATATATATATATATATATATATATATATATATATATATATATATATATATATATATATATATATATATATATATATATATATATATATATATATATATATATATATATATATATATATATATATATATATATATATATTCTTGATCAGGGAGAAATTCTAAGACGATATAACCATGACGGTCCGTCTGTCTGGCTGTCTGGCTGTCTGACTGTCTGTTGTAATCACGCTACAGCCTTCAATAATGGCGCTATCGTCCTGAAATTTGGCACAGATTCGCTTTTTCGAAGATATGCTATATCGGTCCAAGTTTTGATATAGTCCCCATATAAACCGACTTCCCGGTTTGGGGTCTTGGGCTTATAAAAACCGTAGTTTTTATCCAATTTGCCAGAAATTGGAAATCTAGAAGTATTTGAGGACCAAAAAGAGTGTGTCGAAAATGGTTCGTATCGGTCCATGTTTTGGTATAGCCGCCATATAGACCGATCTCCCGATTTGTATACCCTCCACCATATATTTGTCATTCCGTTTGTAACACATCGAAATATTGCTCTAAGACCCCATAAAGTATATATATCTGGGTCGTGGTGAAATTCTGAGTCGATCTGAGCATGTCCGTCCGTCTGTTGAAATCGCGCTAACTTCCGAACTAAACAAGCTATCGACTTGAAACTTGGCACAAGTAGTTGTTATTGATGTAGGTCGGATGGTATTGCAAAGGGCCATATGGGTCCACTTTTACGTATAGCCCCCATATAAACGGACCCCCAAATTTGGCTTGCGATTGCTCTAAGAGAAGCAAATTTCATCCGATCAGAAATTCTGAGTCGATCTGAGCATGTCCGTCCGTCCGTCTGTTGAAACCACGATAACTTCCGAACAAAACAAGCTATCGACTTGAAACTAGGCACAAGCAGTTGCTATTGATGTAGGTCGGATGGTATTGCAAATGGGCCATATCGGTCCACTTTTACGTATAGCCCCCATATAAACGGACCCCCAAATTTGGCTTGCGACTGCTCTAATAGAAGCAAATTTCATCCGATCCGGCTGAAATTTAGTACATGGTGTTAGTATATGGTCTCTAACAATCATGCAAAAATTGGTCCATATCGGTCCACTTTTACGTAAAGCCCCCATATAAAACGATCCCCCGATTTGGCTTGCGGAGCCTCTAAGAGAACCAAAGTTCATCCGATCCGGCTGGTACATGGTGTTGGTATATGTTCCCTAATGACCATGCAAAAATTGGACCACATCGGCCCATAATTATATATAGCCCCCATATAAACCGATCCCCAGATTTGACCTCCGGAGCCTCTTAGAGGCGCAAAATTCATCCGATCCGGTTGAAATTTGGTACGTTGTGTTAGTATATGGTCTCTAACAACCATGCACAAAGTGGTCTATATCGATCCATAATTATATATAGCCCCCATATAAGCCGATCCCCAGATTTGACCTCCGGAGCCTCTTAGAGGAGCAAAATTCATCCGATCCGGTTGAAATTTGGTACGTGGTGTTAGTATATGGTATCTAACAACCATGCAAGAATTGGTCCATATCGGTCCATAATTATGTATAGCCCCCATATAAACCGTTCACCAGATTTGATCTCCGTAGCCTCTTGGAGAAGCAAAATTCATCCGATCCGGTTGAAATTTGCAACGTGGTGTTAGTATGTTATAAGGCCGCTTATAACCATGCTATAATTGGTCCATATCGGTCTATGTTTATATATAGCCGATCCCCAATCACACAAAAATTGGTCCATATCGGTTCATAATCATGGTTGCCACTCGAGCCAAAAATAATCTACCAAAATTTTATTTTTATAGAAAACATTGCCAAAATGTTATTTCTATAGAAAAATTTGTAAAAATTTTATTTCTATAGAAAATTTTGTCAAAATTTTATTTCTATAGACAATTTTTTCCAAATTTTATTTCTATAGAAATTTTTTCCAAATTTTACTTCTGTAGAAAATGTTGTCAAAATTTTATTTTGTCAAAATTTTATTTCTATAGAAACTTTAAACTTAATTATATACGTATTTTATCGGCCTTTTTTAGTTTAATATATACCACGTATGGACTATGTGGTATATATTACGATGTTAGGAAGTTTTAAGATACCTTGCCATTGGCAAGTGTTACCGCAACCCAAGTAATTCGATTGTGGATGACAGTCTTCAGTAGAAGTTTCTACGCAATCCATGGTGGAGGCTACATAAGCTTCGGCCTGGCCGAACTTGCGGCCGTATATACTTGTTATTCTTGGGCTTCTATAAACTGTATTTACTATCTGATTTGCCTGAAAAGGTGTGCCGAAATTGAGGTGTATCGGTTCATTTTTTGGTAGAACCCCCATATAGACCAATCTCCCGTTTTTATTTCTTGGGCGTCTAGAGAATATATTTTCTAGCCGATTTCTTTGAAATTGAAAATCTAGAGGTATTTTAAGATCACAAATAGGTGTGTCGCAAATAGTGCCTGTAGGTCCATGTTTTGGTAAAGCCGCTTTATAGACCGATCTCCCGATTTTTATTCTTGGGCCTTCATAAACTGTATTTACTATCCGATTTGCCTGAAATTGGAAATCTAGAGATATTTTTGGACAACAAATAGGTGTGCCGAAATTGAGGTGTATCGGTTCATTTTTTTAACCCCCATATAGACCGATCTCCCGATTTTACTTCTTGGGCGTCTAGAGACTATATTTTCTAGCCGATTTGTTTGAAATTGAAAATCTAGAGGTATTTGACAATAGTTGTGTCGCAAAGAGTGCCTATCGGTCCATGTTTTGGTATAGCTCCCATATAGACCGATCTCCCGACTTTATTTCTTGGGCTGCTAGAATGATTCATTGTGTTGGCTATTTAAGATTCGGCCCAGCCGAACTTACTACTGTATATACTTGTTTGAACTCAAATGAAACCATGTGTAATACATTTTGCGCTGGTTCCGAATTTTTAAATATTTAATTTAATTTTATAAAACAAAAGCAAATAATACTCTCCCAACTTCAGGACATAAGCCTTTCACTTTCCCTGAAAACCCACTTTCAAGCAGAAAATACTCAATTTTCTCAATGTTATAGCCTGATTTCGAAAAAAAAGAACATTTAGTCATCAAGGAAGACATGCCTAAGGATGGCAATAAAGGCAATAGCGTTATCATATATTTGCTCATGCAGTTAACGATACTTTGATATTTTCCTTTTGAAAGTGCAAAAGATGCTTGGATGGCTTGTACAAAGATGCAATAAAATGATGAATGGTGCACATAAGTGATTAAGACCGTATGGATGTATGGGCGTGTTTGTGTGCGTGCTCACATATATGAACACGTATCTCATATACGCACCCAAGGTGATGACTAAATTGAACAATGAAAGAATGAATTTTCGATTCATTTCAAAGTCATTGCCATTGTCAGAATAGCGAATGCTCGAGACAAAATGGCTACAATGGTGACTACTACTAGTAGAGGCAATGATAATGATGACGACGATACGCCAAACCAACCAAAGTCATTCACTTAGTGGTTCTTAAACGTACATTTGCAGGTCACATCTATCGACATTGGTTCATCTAAAAACAAACACACATACATACTATACACTAAATTGGCCCAAACACCAATGAACGTGGCTGCAAATCCTATTTAATCATTTTCCTATTTGTGCTGACAAAGACGCACCCAATGTACGAGCACCAGCATCTATGTAGGCGAAAAGCCTTCATCGTACATTGTTCATCATTTGTGATATAAAAATTAAGTCAGTCTCTTTACTCTTCTCCATGGGGGCAATAATTTCTTTTGCTACATTTATTAAATTTGTGGTTTTCTTTTTTTCTATTTCCTAAAGAAAATACATTGAGTGGTTTTCATGTCACCGAAAGTATATTCGCTATTATACAGGAATATTTTTTATCGGAGATATATACTTATAAGAGACTGCCAAGCTACCATTTTGAAAAGTTAAAAAGTGTCCACTAAATTTTAAATGACCATTAATCTTGGGTCTTATAGTCATCTAGGAATTTAAAATAAATTGAATTAAGAGTTTTCAACTTTTTTTTAAATTGAGAAATATGGATTCAGTAACCGATTAGATGAATTTGAAGATTGCTAACAGTCGACTGTGACCTTTCGTATTTTTACAAAGCGTTTTTATTTTAAATCGAAAGATTCAGTATGTCAAATAATTTAAAGACGAATTCTTTAAAATAAAAATGTTATTCTTTTGTTTAGGGAAAATTTGTGTTTCTCCAAACACCTACGGATACAAAGAAAGTCCTAAATTTAATGATAAATATTTCTCAAAATTTTATTTTTTTTAGAAAATTTTGTCAAAATTTTATGTCTATAGAAAATTTTGTCAACATTTTATTTCTATAGAAAATGTTGTCAAAATTTTATTTCTATAGAAAATTTTGTGAAAGTTTTATGTCTATAGAAAATTTTGTCAAAATTTTATGTCTATAGAAAATTTTGCCAAAACTTTATTTCTATAGAAAATTTTGGCAGAACTTAATTTCTATAGAAAAATTTTGTCAAAATTTTATTTCTATAGAAAATTTTTCAAAATTTCATTTCTATAGCAAATGATGTCAACATTTTATTTCTATAAAACATTTTGTCAAAATTTTATTTCTATAAAACATTTTGTTAAATTTTTATTTCTGTAAAACATTTTGTCAAAATTCTATTCACCAAAGTTCTATGATCACCGATGGTGTATTGAAATATCCGAGAACAGCAACATTTCAATAAAAAAGTAATGAAAAACAACAGCACCAGCATTTTTCATTAGTCCATGACCTCAAGCCAAACAAATAATCCCAAAATTGTAAAATTCCAAAGGTCAACTAACAAAACTAAACAAATCCTATTTCTATAGAAAATTTTGTCAAAATTTTAGCCCTATAGCAAATTTTGTCAAAATATTTCTATAGAAAATTTTGTCAAAATTGTATTTCTACACAGAAAAAATTTCACGAAACTTTTTCCAATTGAAGTCTTAATTGAGTTTTAAAAAATATTCCATTAAAAATTCAATTGATTCAACAAATTTTTAATAACCAAAATTAAGCACAAAAATTAATAGTATCAATTAATTTTCAATTGGATCAATTAATATTTTAATTGATTATATTATTTCTGTGATTGAAGACATTTCAATTAAAAATTAATGGGATCAATTAATTTCGTAATTGAAAACAAAAAATATTTTTTTGTGTGTATAGAAAATTTTGTCAAAATATTATTTGTCAATATTTTATTTCTCTGGAAAATTTTATTTCCATAGAGAATTTTTTCAAAATTTTATTTCTATAAAAAATTTTATTCAAAATTTTGTCAAAATTTTATTTCTACAAAAAATTTTATGTCTATAGAATTTTTTTTCAAAATTTTATTTCAATGGCAATAAATTGAATTAAGACCTTTCAACTTTTTTAAAATTTAATTGACACAAAAATTATTAGTATCAATTAAGTTTTAATTGAATCAATTAATTTTGTATTTGATTTTATTATTTCTGTGATTGAAGACATTTCAATTAAAAATAATTGGATCAAGTAATTTCGTAATTGAAAACAAAAAATATTTGTTTGTGTGTATAGAAAATTTTTTCAACGGGTTATTTCTGTAGAAATTGTCAAAATCTTGTTCTGTAGAAAATTTTACAACAATTTTATTTCTGTAGAAAATTTTGTCAATATCTTTTTTTGTAAAAAAATTTGTCAAAATGTTATTTCTATAAAAAATGTTGCCAACAGTTTATTCCTACAGAATTTTTTTCAAGATTTTATTTCCATAAATAATTTTGTCAAAATTTTATTTCTGTAGAAAGTTCTTTCACAATTTTATTTTTGTAGAAAATTTTGTCAAAATTTTATTCCAAATTTTATTCTAAACTTTGCCAAAATTTTTATTCTACAGAAAATTTTATTTTTGTAGCAAATTTTCTAAAAATTTTGTGTCTATAGAAAATTTTGTCAATATTTTATTTCTCTGGAAAAATTTGTCAAAATTTTATTTCTATTGCAATATTTTATCAAAATTTTATTTCTCTACTAAATTTCTATAGAAAGGTTTGTCAAAATTTTATTTCTATAGTAAATTTTATATCTATAGAAAATATTATTACCATAGAAAGTTTTTTCAATATTTTATTTCTCTGGAAAATTTTGTCAACATTTTATTTCTACAGAAAATTTTGTCAACATTTTATTTCCTTAGAGAATTTTTTCAAATTTTATTTCTAAAGGAAATTTTGTGAAAATTTCCTTTAAAAATTTTATTTCTACAGAAAATTTTATTTCTATAGCAAATATTCTAACAATTTTATTTCTATAGCAAATTTTTTTATTTCTGTAGGAATAAATTGAATTAACCCTTTCAACTTTTTTAAAATTTAGAAACATGGATTCAGTAGCCGATTGGACGAATTTAACGATTGCTAAAAGACGACTGTGATTTTTCGTATTTTTTATGAAAATTTTATTTCTGTAGAAAATTTTATTTCTGTAGCAAATATTCTAAGAATTTTATTTCTATAGAACATTTTGTCAATATTTTATTTCTCTGGAAATATTTGTCAAAATTGTATTTCTATAGCAATAAATTGAATTAAGACCTTTCAACTCTTTTTTTTTAAATTTAGAAAAATGGATTCAGTAGCCGATTGAACGAATTGGAAGATTGCTAAAAGTCGACTGCGACCTTTCGTATTTTTTTATCAAAATTTTCTTTCTATAGTAAATTTTGTCATAATATTATTTCTATAGAAAATTTTGTCAATATTTTATTTCTCTAGAAAATTCTATTTCTATAGAAAGTTTTGTCAAAATTTTATTTCTATAGCAATAAATTGAATTAATACCTTTCAACTTTTTTAAAATTTAGAAAAATGGATTCAGTAGCCGATTGGACGAATTTCACTATTGTTAAAAGTCGACTGTGACTTTTCGTACTTTTTATCAAAATTTTATTTCAGCATTGTTGTTGTTTTTATTGCAGCTTAAAACCATACATTAACTAAACTACAAGTGTAGCTTAACCAACAGAGGAAAAGAATGTTTGTCAAATGTATACCTTGGGAATGTATAACTTGGCACATCGTTGTCTTCGGACCTTTTTATATAATTTAATTTAAGACTTTCTCTTTCTTATATATCTTGTTAAAAAGTGTAGTGTTGTTAATTGAAGCTGATTATAGATAACAAAAAAAAAATTGTTTAATATATATAGAATTAAGGTTTTTACTTAATTACCAACTATGGAACAATTGTAATATGTTTTTGGCTATCAATAAGTAGCTTTTTGTATTACAAATTTGAATGAAATAAAAAAAAAAATTATGTGGGCAAAGCCCTATAGACTGCAAGATGGTTGGATGGACGCACGTTTCGGAATTACCACATTCCTCATCAGCATCCTCTACTTGCAGCAAAACTATCAACCAATTATCAGAATAAATTCAGGCAGTTCATTAAACCCAACAATGAACCACACTTGAACCTCCCGAAAGAAGGTTTTGTATGATAGCCGGCTTATGCCGAAATAAATTCAAAACAAACATATCTCTTTTCCTATGCCACTGTCAAATCATCGATTTGAATAAATAAATTTTGTCAAAATATTATTTCTATAAAAAATTTTGTCAAATTTTTATTTCTATAGAAAATTTTATTTCTATAGCAATTATTATAACAATTTTAATTCTATAGAAAATTTTGTCAATATTTTATTTCTCTGGAAAATTTTGTCAATATTTTTTTTTTTGTAGAAATATTTATACAAATTTTATTTCTATAAAAATTTTTGTCAACTGTTTATTCCTACAGAAATTTTTTTCAAAATTTTATTTCCATAGAGAATTTTGTCAAAATTTTATTTCTACAAAAAATTTTATTTCTATAGCAATTTTTAGCAAAATTTTATTTATATAGTAAATTTTGTCAAAATATTATTTTTAGAGAAAATTTTGTCACAAATCTATTTCTATAGAAAGTTTTGTCACAATTTTATTTCTATAGCCAATTTTTTTAAAAATTTTATTTCTATAGTAAATTTTGCCAAAATTTTATATCTATAGAAAATTTTGTTACTATAGAACATTTTGTCAAAATATTATTTGTCAATATTTTATTTCTCTGGAAAATTTTGTCAACATTTTATTTCTACAGAAAATTTTGTCAAAATTTTATTTCCATAGAGAATTTTGTCCAAATTTTATTTCTAAAGAAACTTTTTTCAAAAGTTTATTCTAAATTTCTCTGGAAAATTTTGTCAACATTTTATTTCTACAGAAAATTTTGTCAAAATTTTATTTCCATAGAGAATTTTGTCCAAATTTTATTTCTATAGCAAATTTTGTCAATATTTTATTTCTCTGGAAAATTTTGTCAAAATTTTATTTCTATAGCAATAAATTGAATTAAGTCCTTTCAACTTTTTCAAAATTTGGAAAAATGGTTGCTAAAATTCGACTGTGACCTTTCGTATTTGTTATCAAAATTTTATTTTTATAGAAAGTTTTGTCAAAATTTTATTTCTATAGCAAATTTTGTCAATATTTTATTTCTCTGGAAAATTTTGTCAAAATTTTATTTCTAGCAATAAATTGAATTAAGACCTTTCAACTTTTTTAAAATTTAGAAAAATGGATTTAGTAGCCTATTGGACGAATTTGACGATTGCCAAAAGTCGACTGTGACTTTTCGTATTTTTTTATCAAAATTTTATTTCTATAGTAAATTATTATTTCTATAAAAATTTTGTTTTCATGGAAAATTTTGTCAAAATTTTATTTTTATAGAAAATTTTGAAAAAATTTAATCTTTATTTTTTTATTTCTCTGGAAAATTTTATTTCTATAGAAAGTTTTGTCAAAATTTTATGTCTATAGAAAATTTTGTGAAAATTCTATTTCTATAGATAATTTTGTCAAAATTTTATTTCTATATTATATCTCTTGAAAATTTTATCAATATTTAATTTCTCTGGAAAATTTTGTCAAAAAATTATTTCTATAGAAAATGTTGTCAATATTTTATTTTTCTGGAACATTTTGTCAATATTTAATTTCTCTGGAAAATTTTGTCAAAATTTTATTTCTAAAGAAAGTTTTGTCAATTTTTTTTCTATAGAAAAGGTTCTCAACAATTATTTCTATAGAAAATTTTGTCCAAATTTTAGTTCTCTTGAAAATTTTTGTCAAAATTTAATTTATATAGAAAATTGAAGTACCTCTTAATTGGAGAGAAATGTCTTGTCCTGTAAAAGATCTACCAAAACGACAAGAATTCTACCAATCTATCAAACAGTAAAAAATCTAACAGTTTTCGTAGAATTTGACGAACTGTGGCAACCGTGGTCAAAACTTTCGGCTTTTGATGAGTTTTCACCATAAAAATAGTGCCACATCCAATTCAAATTCTATTCTTAAATGTTTATTTAACGTTCGATTAACCACCGTGGTGCAATGGTTAGCATGCCCGCCTTGCATACACAAGGTCGTGGGCTCGATTCCTGCTACGACCGAACACCAAAAAGTTTTTCAGCGGTGGATTATCCCACCACAGTAATGCTGGTGACATTTCTGAGGGTTTCAAAGCTTCTCTAAGTGGTTTCACTGCAATGTGGAACGCCGTTCGGACTCGGCTATAAAAAGGAGGTCCCTTGTCATTGAGCTTAACATGGGATCGGGCAGCACTCCGTGATAAGAGAGAAGTTCAGCACTGTGGTATCACAATGGACTGAATAGTCTAAGTGAGCTTGATACATCAGGCTTGCCACATAACCTAACCTAACCACTTTTGGTAGCTTTTAAAAATTGACTATTTTATTTTGACAAACTTTTGATTCGATCGATTTGCTTTCATTTTAAGTATTTCCAAATTCTTTTAGTAAATTTTTAAAATTCTATAAATTTGGCTTCAGCTTCACAAAAATTCGATTAATCGGAAAGTCGAAAATCCACACAGTAGCAAAAATATCATAATGTCGTATTGGAGGAACTGTTTAAGCCCAGTTTGTGTTACAAAAAGATTCCATGGTCCCCGACCAGAAAACTCTTGTCGCAACGACAAAAAAAATAATTTTGCTCTAATTAATTGCTGTAATTAAGAAATTACTGCAGCAAAATGTCCTAACATGACTTTTCTGTGCATGCAATTCCTAATACTTTAGTGTAGGGTATAATGAAGTTTTGAGTAATTTTCCTCATTTTTCATAAAAATTTGAATTATTCTTCACATTTTCTCTATATATCTTCTTTAACATCGTATATTAAATTGTGGTGCGTTTACCTATATTCGTGGAGTGCAAATATTCTATGTAAATGGATGTTAACACATTTACAAAGCCATTAAAAGTCATTTTGCCCTAAAGGAGGAATTGTGTTGCTGAAAGGTTATTTTTTTTTTTTCTTTGCTGTTAAACGACATTGATGTTAAACTAAAGCATAGGAGATTTTAAATACCAGCAGTTAATTTTTTATAATGGCGTCTTAGAAAAAATCATGCAGTGGATTATGGTATATGTTTATGTTATTTTAAGTTAGAAACGTAAGAATAATAAGATCCTTTTTACCCGGATACATAAAATTTTAAGCAAAAAATTGAAATTAAAAAAAAAACAAGTACGGAAAGTCTAAAGTCGGGCGGGGCCGACTATATTATACCCTGCACCACTTTGTAGATCTACATTTTCGATACCATATCACATTCGTCAAATATGTTGGGTGATATATAAAAAGGTTTGTCTAAATATCGCACGATCTGGACAGACTTCTACAAAATCTATAGACTCAAAATTTAAGTCGGCTAATGCACTAGGGTGAAACGCAGTGTTAATAAAAAAATATGGGAAACTTTTAAATCTGAAGCAATTTTAAGGAAACTTCGCAAAACTTTATTTATGATTTATCCCTCGATATATACGTATTAAAAGTTTAGGAAATTAGAATCATTTTTAAAACTTTTCGACTTAGCAGTGGTGATTTTATAAGAAAAATGTGGGTATTTTGGTCATTTTTGTCGCAATCAGAAAAACATATATATGGGAGCTATATCTAAATCTGACCCGATTTCAACCAAATTTGGCACGCATAAGTTAGGTTAGGTGGCAGCCCGATGTATCAGGCTCACTTAGACTATTCAGTCCATTGTGATACCACATTGGTGAACTTCTCTCTTATCACTGAGTGCTGCCCGATTCCATGTTAAGCTCAATGACAAGAGACCTCCTTTTTATAGCCGAGTCCGAACGGCGTTCCACATTGCAGTGAAACCACTTAGAGAAGTTTTGAAACCCTCAGAAATGTCACCAGCATTACTGAGGTGAGATAATCCACAGCTGAAAAACTTTTTGGTGTTCGGTCGAAGCAGGAATCGAACTCTCGACCTTGTGTATGCAAGGCGGCCATGCTAACCATTGTACCACGGTGGCACGCATAGCTAAAGAGTGATTCTTTTGAGGTTAGGATTTTCATGCATTAGTATTTGACAGATCACGTGGGATTTCAGACATGGTGTCAAAGAGAAAGATGCTCAGTATGCTTTGACATTTCATCATGAATAGACTTACTAACGAGCAACGCTTGCAAATCATTGAATTTTATTACCAAAATCAGTGGCAGAAAATCCGCTTTTTTATCGACAAATTTTCTTCAGCGATGAGGCTCATTTCTGGTTGAATGGCTACGTAAATAAGCAAAATTGCCGCATTTGGAGTGAAGAGCAACCAGAAGCCGTTCAAGAACTGCCCATGCATCCCGAAAAATGCACTGTTTGGTGTGGTTTGTACGCTGGTGGAATCATTGGACCGTTTTTTTTCAAAGATGCTGTTGGACGCAACGTTACGGTGAATGGCGATCGCTCTCGTTCGATGCTAACAAACTTTTTGTTGCCAAAAATGGAAGAACTGAACTTGGTTGACATGTGGTTTCAACAAGATGGCGCTACATGCCACACAGCTCGCGATTCTATGGCCATTTTGAGGGAAAACTTCGGAGAACAATTCATCTCAAGAAATGGACCGATAAGTTGGCCACCAAGATCATGCGATTTGACGCCTTTAGACTATTTTTTGTGGGGCTACGTCAAGTCTAAAGTCTACAGAAATAAGCCAGCAACTATTCCAGCTTTGGAAGACAACATTTCCGAAGAAATTCGGGCTATTCCGGCCGAAATGCTCGAAAAAGTTGCCCAAAATTGGACTTTCCGAATGGACCACCTAAGACGCAGCCGCGGTCAACATTTAAATGAAATTATCTTCAAAAAGTAAATGTCATGGACCAATCTAACGTTTCAAATAAAGAACCGATGAGATTTTGCAAATTGTATGCGTTTTTTTTAAAAAAAGTTATCAAGCTCTTAACAAATCACCCTTTACAATGTTAATTCTACTTCCTGTGCAAAATTTCAACTAAATCGGAGTAAAAAATTGGCCTTTGTCGTCACATAAGGGTAAATCGGGCGAAATATATAAAATCTATAAATCTAAATCTGAACCGATTTCAACCAAAAGCAATAGGGTTCTATTCTGTCCCAAAACAGAAACTTGTGCCATATATGACGACGATTGGACTAAAACGGCGACCTACAGATAGTTGGAATGTTAATTCTACTGCCTGTGCAAAATTTCAAGTAATTCGGAGTAAAAGATTGGCCACTGTGGTCATATGAGTGTAAAGCGGGCGAACGATATATGGGAGCTATATCTAAATCTGAACCGATTTCAATAAAATTGTGCGTACTTGACTATAGTAGTAATTTCTCTCCTTGTTCAAAATTTCAAGCAAATTATGATAAAACTCTGGCTACCGGTGGTGTATAAGTCCATATCGAGCGAAAGATTCATATGGGAGCTATATCTAAATCTGAACCGATTTCAATAAAATTTGGGGTACTTGACTATGGTACTAATTGTTCTTCTTGTGCAAAATTTTAAGCAAATTAGGGCAAAACTCTGGCTTCTGGGTCCATATAAGTGCATATCGTGCGAACGATATATATGGGAGCTATATCTAAATCTGAACCGATTTCTTCCAAAATGAATAGGGTTCTATTCTGTCCCAAAACATAAACTTGTGCCAAATATGACGACGATTGGACTAAAACGGCGACCTAGACTTTGATCACAAAAATGTGTTCACAGACAGACGGACATGACTATATCGACACATGAGCCCACTCTGAGAATTTTTGCCAAAGACACCATGTGTCTATCTCGTCTCCTTCTGGGTGCATTAACTTATAATACCCTGTTCCACAGTGTGGCGCAGGGTATAATTATCGAATGAATTGCCTGTATTACTTAACATTTTATTAATATAAATTATAAATATAAGAGCTTTGCGCTTGGCTCACGGATGAACAAAATTTAAGGGAACTCACGTGAATGGACCAAAACAAATATGTGCGTGAAAAATAGAAGTGGTCCGTGAACGTGCATTAATAAAATTTCTTCAAAATCACGCTTATGATCAAACTATTGGTCACGTTCACAATTTTATTCTTGCTCATATGCCAACCAGGACCAATGATAAATTATCGCTTGAGAGGTATCCTACCTTTAAAAAAAATGAAATATTGCGAACTTTTTCGCAAACATGAATTGCTGCAAAGGCTGTAGAAACATTTTACTTGGACGAATTGAGTCTGTATCGTATATATGTATATATATTTATTTTTTCTCAAAATTTAAAATTAAATTTTAAAGCAATTCCCTTTATGAGAGAAATGTTTGTATTTTTACTCCGTAGATTTTTTATTTTCCTCAAACAACTTTGACAAAGTGTTTTCCTAGACTGAGAATATAATTGAGTTTTGTGTTTTACCATTTTTGCTAGCTGCTGTAAAATACTCGTGGAAATTTTTATCCCATTTCAATAAGTGTTGTAGCAAGCATAAAAAGTAAATTTCATGCTTTCATTCCATTACTATGGAAAATGACTTTTAGTTTTACAGGTGCTTCTCCCATGGATTTTACTCAGCTTCCACGCAAAATCCGTTTATGTCAATAAAAGTCAATCAGACGCTGTGAATGCACAAAGATTTAAGTTTGAATTTAAAAAAAAATTAATATAGAAAACAGTTTTACATATGGATTCATGGTATGTATGGCAATGGAATTAAAACTGTGAAAACTTTTTGTATAGAACATATACGTGTAGAATATTTATCGGTCTACCATGTAGGGCTATATTTAAATATAACAAATGAGAATTTCGGTTTTGTAGGTTCAAAAAGTCTATCTAGACCGATCTCGCGACCGATGTAAAACAAATTTCACATAGATTTTACCTCAAAATTTAAAATTTCACCTAATTAGGGTTTATAGGCTCTGCAGGTGACAAATAAGGAAATCGAAACATGGATAAAAATCGCATAAACTTAGAAATCCTGTCATCGAGCTACACTCTCTTCCTACTAACGTTATATATATACAAGTATATACGGCCGTAAGTTTCGGCAATCCACCATGGAGTGCATAGCAACTTGTACTAAAGACTGTCGTCGACAATCGAATTACTTGGGTTGCGTTAACACTTGCCGATGGCAAGGTATCTTAAAACTTTTTAACACCGTCTCCCCAATTTTAAGTTAGTCTATAGGGTGTATATTAAACAAAAAAGGCCGATTAAATATGTAAATAATTTAGTTTGACAAAATTTTCTATAGAAATAAAATTTTGACAATATTTTCTATAGAAATAAAATTTAGAAAAAATTTTCTACAGAAATAAAATTATCTATAGAAATAAAATTTTGACAAAATTTTCTATAGAAATAAAATTTTGACAAAATTTTCTATAGAAATAAAATTTTGACAAAATTTTCTATAGATATAAAATTTTGACAAAATTTTCTATAGAAATAAAATTTTGACAAAATTTTCTATAGAAATAAAATCTTGACAACTTTTTGTATAGTAATAAAATTTTCACAAAATTTTCTATAGAAACAAAATTTTGACAAAATTTTCTATAGAAATAAAATTTTGACAAAATTTTCTATAGAAATAAAATTTTGACAAAATTTTCTGTAGAAATAAAATTTTGACAAAATTTTCTATAGAAATAAAATTTTGGCAAAATTTTCTATAGAAATAAAATTTTGGCAAAATTTTCTACAGCAGTAAAATTTTGACAAATTTTTCTATAGAAATAAAATTTTGACAAAATTTTCTACAGCAATAAAATTTTGACAAAATTTTCTATAGAAATAAAATGTTGACAAAATTTTCTATAGAAATAAAATCTTGACAAAATTTTGTATAGTAATAAAATTTTGACACCATTTTCTATAGTAATAAAATTCTGACAAATTTTTCTATAGAAATAAACTTTTGACAAAATTTTCTACAGTAATAAAATTTTGACAAAATTTTCTATAGAAATAAAATTTTGACAAAATTTTCCATATCAATAACATTTTGACAAAATTTTCTATAGCAATAAAATGTTGACAAAATTTTCTATAGCAATAAAATTTTGACAAAATTTTCTATAGAAATAAAATTTTGACAAAATTTTCTATAGAAATAAAATTTTGGCAAAATTTTGTGTAGAAATAAAATTTAGAAAAAAATTTCTTCAGAAATAAAATTTTGACAAAATTTTCTATAGAAAAAAAAAAATTTGACAAAATTTTCTATAGAAATACAATTTTTGTTGTTTTACTGATTACAGAGGAAAAAAATTTGACATAATTTTCTATAGAAATAAAATTTTGACAATACTTTCTATAGAAATAAAATTTTTGTTGGTTTTGTTTGATTTCAGCTTAAAACCATACATTGACTAAACTACAAGTATAGCTTAACCAACAGAGGAAAACATTTTGACAAGATTTTCTGTAGAAATAATATTTTGACAAAATTTTCTATAGAAATAAAATTTTGACAAAATTTTTTATAGAAATAAAATTTAGAAAAAATAAAATTTTGACAAAATTTTCTATAGAAATAAAATTTTGACAAAATTTTCTATAGAAATAACATTTTGACAAAATTTTCTATAGAAATAAAATTTTGGCAAAATTTTCTATAGAAATAAAATTTTGACAAAATTTTCTACAGAAATAAAATTTTGACAAAATTTTCTATAGAAATAAAATTTTGACAAAATTTTCTATAGAAATAAAATTTTGACAAAATTTTCTACAGCAATAAAATTTTGACAAAATTTTCTATAGAAATAAAATTTTGACAAAATTTTCTATAGAAATAAAATCTTGACAAAATTTTGTATAGTAATAAAATTTTGACAACATTTTCTATAGTAATAAAATTCTGACAAATTTTTCTATAGAAATAAAATTTTGACAAAATTTTATACAGCAATAAAATTTTGACAAAATTTTCTAAAGAAATAAAATTTTGACAAAATTTTCCATAGCAATAACATTTTGACAAAATTTTCTATAGCAATAAAATTTTGACAAAATTTTCTATAGCAATAAAATTTTGACAAAATTTTCTATAGAAATAAAATTGTGACAAAATTTTCTATAGAAAGAAAATTTTGGCAAAATTTTGTGTAGAAATAAAATTTGGAAAAAAATTTCTTCAGAAATAAAATTTTGACAAAATTTTCTATAGAAAAAAATTTTGACAAAATTTTCTATAGAAATAAAATTTTTGTTGTTTTTCTGATTACAGAGGAAAAAATTTTGACAAAATTTTCTATAGAAATAAAATTTTGACAATACTTTCTATAGAAATAAAAATTTTGTTGTTTTTGTTTGATTTCAGCTTAAAACCATACATTGACTAAACTACAAGTATAGCTTAACCAACAGAGGAAAACATTTTGACAAGATTTTCTGTAGAAATAATATTTTGACAAAATTTTCTATAGAAATAAAATTTTGACAAAATTTTCTATAGAAATAAAATTTAGAAAAAAAATTCTGCAGAAATAAAATTTTGACTAAATTTGCTATAGAAATAAAATTTTGACAAAATTTTCTATAGCAATAAAATTTTGACTAAATTTTCTATAGAAATAAAATCTTGACAAAATTTTCTATAGAAATAAAATCTTGAAAATTTTTTTTATAGTAATAAACTTTTGACAAAATTTTCTATAGTAATAAAATTCTGACAAAATTTTCTATAGAAATAAAATCTTGACAAAATTTTGTATAGTAATAAATAATGATGGACCGGTTTAGACCAATTTTTGCATGGTTGCGAGACACCATATACTAACACCATGTATAAAATTTCAGCCGGATCAGATGAAATTTGCTTCTTTTAGAGGCTTCGCAAGCCAAATCTGGGGATCGATTTATATGGGGGCTATACGTAAAAGTGGTCCGATATGGCCCATGTGCAATACCATCCGACCTACATCAATAACAACTACGATACTTGTTTCAAGATTCAAGTCGATAGCTTGTTTTGTTCGGAAGTTAGCGTGATTTCAACAGAGGGACAGACATGCTTAGATCGACTCAGAATTTCACCATGACCCAGAATATATATATTTTATGGGGTCTTAGAGCATAATTTCTATGTGTTACAAACGGAATGACAAAGTTAATATACCCCCATCTTATGGTGGAGGGTATAACAAATAAGGAAAGTTTTATTAATCATTATTGATTTACTATTTTCTTCCCGTGCAAAAATTGGGGGATCTAATTAGATATCAAAATTGGCCCCTTTAGATCTAAGCAGATTTACCAAGATATTATGAGAAAAAATTAGATATAATTATATGTAATTTAGTATATGACGAGATCTAACATCAGATCCAACTATGTATAGGAATAGATGTAATTACATCTAAGACATTAGATCTAGGCCAATATTGAGATCTGATAAGATCTCAATCCATAGTAATTAGATATGATTAGATCTTACCATTTTTCGGATCTACTCATATCTAATCGTACCAAATTATATCTCTCAATTTTTACTCGGGTTATTACTTTTGTCCTTTTTATGTTGTTCCTTAGTTTTTGTTTTCTTTTTATTATCTTCCCCTGTGACCTACATTTCGGAATTTCATTTTGTTTTCTTCATTTAGCAATAAAAGAAATTGCAAACCAATAATTCTATAATTGAATTCCTGTTTGTGTCTAATAAATCTCTCTCTTAGAAGGTAGTATTTTCACTTCATGAACAAAATTACATCTATTTTATATTTTCTCCTTCAATTTCAGTTTTTGCCCATCTTCATTAATTTATGTCAAATCCAATGTAATAGAGGAAGGCATAACATAGCTCAGACGTGTTTATTTTGTCATCGTAAAATTGCTACATGTCAATTGATCCTGTACCATTTTTCCTATTACAATGCACACATTGATACGCACACTTGCACACACACACACACACGCAGAAACGTGTGAACATAGCTTTAGTATAACTTAGTTATGCTTCGATAAACATACCAAGTGTCAAGACACTCTTGTGTACTTAAGGACATTGCCGTAGACGAGGTTAATACAATGAGTTTGAAAAATATGGGAATTTTCAAAAAGATATGAAAATTGCCATGGAATACGAAATTTCAAATATCTTGCCGATTGCCGTATAATTGCATATAAGCAGAGAAGAACTGTTATCACCTCAAAAATATTTCAAGAGCATTATTTTACTTGTTCATGGGTAACATGGAAAATTTTTGTGGCAAACATATTGTTTTCTAACCAAACATGTTGTTGTGTTATTGAAAAAATTCTGATTAAATAACGAAATTAATTGATCCAATGAATTTTTTAATTGAAATTTCAACAATCACGAAATTGATAGCATCAATCACCGTTTTAATTGGGCATAGATAAATACTTGATTAAAAAATTAATTGATTTTTGTTCTAGGAAATTTCAAATAATTTTTTAATTGGTTTAATTAAAAATTTAATTGATGTTGATTGCAAAACTCAATTAATATTTTAATTAAAAACTATTTTCAATCACTTCCTTAACTGGCTTACCTCCATTAGAGCAACTTTAGCTAACGAACTTTTAAACTACACACAAATAAAAAAATAATGGATTCAATCGTGAAATTTATTGATCCAATAATTTTTTAAATGAAATGTCTTCAATCACAGAAATGATAGTATCAATCACCAAAGTCAATTAAAAAATTAACTAATCCAATTAAAAATGCAATTGACACCATCAATTTTTGGGATTGAGTTTTGTAGTAATTAAAATATTTGTAGAAATATCAAATTTTGAATTGAAAATTTTTGAAAATTCAATCAAAATTTTAATTGGAAATATTTTAGTGAAAAAAAAATTTCGAGGACTCTTCGACGAAGATGGAAAGCGTCTAGAATGATCTGGTGGTGAAAGGAGTAGGTTTGGCTGGACAAGCGAAAAGGTGACGCATATCATGTGGCCCTTACAGCTACGCTGCTATCAGTTACTGACAGGTAAAAATTGAGGCGGCTGCACTTAGGCTAGTTTTAGCTGGAAGCACTCCACGGCCTAGACTGCCTCTTACCTCAGATGCTATGGGCGGTGGTGGGACTCACGGAACGAGATTACCTTGTTACCTCATCGGTTCAGCTAAAGTATCCTAATTAATCCTATTCAGACCTGTCAGGTATGCTGCCCGATCCAGAGGGCCTTCTTTGTAGTGCTGAATCTCGCGCTCTGGATAATATAAATCAATCCTTACATTCCTGGATGGTGGCTATCTATCCGTAAGATGGTGGTTTGGATGATTACTGACAACTGTGTTTACGCACAGGGAAGATCTTGGTCTCCATATAAGGTCAACGGAGTGGAATAACATGCAGACCTAGAAGAGGTCACATTTGTCTTAAGTGTCCATACATACCGGCCAATTGCCTTATAGGCATTTGACCTATCGAAGGCAGACAAGGTTTCCTTGGCCACACCCCAAGTGCTGCCTACAAACGGCTAGAGGACTTTGTTTCTACTGCAGAGCTTATCACAAATATCAGTGTGGTAGGTAGGAGACTTGAAAAGGCGGTTGAATGTGTCTCTGACATTCAACTGCCTTCTGCAGTCCATGTAGTGAATAGTGTGGCTGAAGATTTGGTGGCGTATATCCTCAAATTTCTAGCAGTGAAGTAATCGATAAGACCAGCAAGGTAGACGTTTAATCATTCGCATATGTCACCAACATTGGACCCGGATGCAATGCTTGTACAGCCATCTGTATATCATACAATCTCGATGCCGTCAGGAGGGAGTGAACTAGAGTATATTCGATGACATAAATAGTCTGAAATGGTAGACCGTATCGAATGCCTTCGATAGGTCAAGCGCCATGAGGACCGTCCTATGACACGATTTGGGTTCATTCCTTTTTTGGAAAGGTTTTTGTAATTTTTTCTTCGGAGCTAATCGATCGAGCATCGAAATATTGCTCTAAGACCCCATAAAGTATATATATTCTGGGTGGTGGTGAAATTCTGAGTCGATCTAAGCATGTCCGTCCGTCCGTCCGTCTGTTGAAATCACGCTAACTTCCGAACGAAACAAGCTATCGACTTGAAACTTGGCACAAGTAGTTGTTATTGATGTAGGTCGGATGGTATTGCAAATGGGCCATATCGGTCCACTTTTACGTATAGCCCCCATATAAAGCCAGCTTTGGAGGTCGGCTTGCCGATCCTCTAAGAGAAGCAAATATCATCCGATCCGGCTGAAATTTGGTACATGATGCTGGTATATGGTCTCTAATAACCATGCAAAGATTGGTCCACATCGATCCATAATTACATATAGCCTCCATTTAAACCGATCCCACGATTTCGCTTGCGGAGCCTCTAAGAGAAGCAAATTTCATCCGATCCGGCTAAAATTTGATACATGATGCTGGTATATGGTCTCTAACAACCATGCAAAAATTGGTCCACATCGGTCCATAATTATATATAGCCCCCCTATAAACCGATCCCCCGATTTGGCTTGCGGAGCCTCTAAGAGAAGCAAATTTCATCCGATCCGGTTGAAATTTGGTACATGATGTTAGTATATGGTCTCTAATGACCATGCAAAAATTGGTCCACATCGGTACATAATTATATATAGCCCCCATATAACACGATCCCTAGATTTGACCTCCGGAGCCCCTTGGAAGAGCAAAATTCATCTGATTCAGTAGAAATTTGGTACGTGGTGTTAATATATGGCCTCAAACACCCATGCAAAAATTGGTCGAAATCGGTCCATAATTATATATAGGCCCCATATAACCCGATCCCTAGATTTGACCTCCGGAGACCCTTGGAAGAGCAAAATTCATTCGATGCGGTTGAAATTTGGTACGTGGTGTTAGTATATGGTATCCAACAACCATGCAGGAATTGGTGCATATCAGTCCATAATTATATATAGCCCCCATATAAACCGATCCCCAGATTTGACCTCGGGTGCCTTTCGGAGAAGCAAAATTCATCCGATCTTGTTGAAATTTGGTACGTGGTGGCAGTATATGATATTTAACAAGCATGCCAAAAGTGGTCCATATCAGTCCATAATCATATAGAGCCCCAATGTAAACCGATTCCGAGATTTGGTTGTGGACCCACTTGGAGGAGCAAATTTCAGTTGAAATTTGGTACATTGTGCAAGTATATGGCCGTTAACAACCATGCCTAACTAGGTCCATATCGGTCTATAGTTATACATAGCCCTCAGATAAATCGATCCCCAATCACACAAAAGTTGGTCCATATCAAGTTCATAATTGTATATAGCCCCCATATAAGCGACCCACATATTTCAATTCTGGCTCTCCATATCAATTCGTAATTATTTGTAGACTTACCTATACATGCCTGTTTTGTCTAATATATACCACGTATAGACTAACTCACAATTTGGAAAACGATGTTAAGAAGTTTTAAGATACCACAACCCAACTAATTCGATTGTGGATGACAGTCTTTCGTAGAAGTTTCTACACACAAAAAAATTTCACGAAAATTTTTCCAATTAAAATTTTAATTAAGTTTTAAAAAATATACAATTAAAAATTTTATTGATTCAAGAAACTTTTTTTTAATTAAAACAAAAATCAATCACAAAAATAATAGTATCAATTAATTTTTTAATTGGATCAATTAACTTTTTAATTGACCTTCAATTAATTTCTAAATTGATACTATCATTTCTGTGATTGAAGACATTTCAATTAAAAATTAATTGGATCAATTAATTTCGTGATTGAATCAGATTTTTTTTGTGTGTACGCAATCCATGGTGGAGGGTACATAAAATTCGGCCTGGCCGAACTTACGGCCGTATATATGCACTTGTACTTGTTTGTTATATTTTTTTTTTTACTTGCCAAAAGATACACTGATAGCTAATAGCTTTGTAGAATTGGAATTGAATTAGTGCCTGCACTGAAAAAAATATTGTCGTGAGGCGAAAGATTTCATGTCCTTCAAATACGAATGCAAATTTTGCTTAGCATAGAATATGCATTTCTATAATATAAAGTTTATTTCCTTGTCCAAAAGTCGATAAACTTTTCAGTGAAGTCGTATTGTCCTTATAATTAAGTGATTTGGCTTAAAAATGGGTATCATAATATGAAAGAGAAACTGTTTGGGCTAGGGTCAACTTGACTTTAATAATTCAGAAAAATTCTATAATTATAATTTAATTAATGAAATTGTCTTTAAATTTGTTGTCTTTTTGCATTTGGACTACAAAGCAAAAAATCGTTCAAAAATAGGACATGTTTTTCAACACTTTATTTTAAAGACGTTTTTTACTTGAATAGCATAAATTCTACCGGAAGTCGAGTCTGAATTTGGTTGTCGTTAACTCGTTTGTAAGGGACTTTGGTGGCATATGAAGAAAAAAGTTGGAAAAACGAAAAATTAAAATTTGCTTCCTAGAAGCAAGTACACAAAACCCAAATTTAAAAGAGAATTGTGTCTTAAAAGTATCCTTACTTGTATTCTCCGCCTCTTTGGCTCGGAATCAATACCAAAACTGTTAAAGTAAAGACAAAATCTTTGGAACCGGGCATGTTTCTTTTCAGTGTGGACAACCAATTACATAATAATAACACTCCAAAGGTAAGACCCAGATTTAGTTTCAGGATGTAAATTACAATTTGACAATAATTCATAAATAGTAGATACAAATTTTTATTGTATATATATATATATATATATATATATATATATATATATATATATATATATATATATATATATATATATATATATATATATATATATATATATATATATATATATATATATATATATATATATATATATATATATATATATATATATATATATATATATATATATATATATATATATATATATATATATATATATATATATATATATATATCCAACAATCTTGTAGATATAGAAAATAATCTATTGTTGGGCTCCACGTTGGGCGCCAAAAATCTTGGACATCCGATTGAAGAGTCTATTTTGATTCCTTCTTAATTTAAAAATTCTTTATTTATGGTTAGTTTTGATACACTATGATTGTATGATTGTAACTAGATATGATGTCATTTCTAGACATCCTAGAAAAGTTGATATGTTCACCATCAGTAAATTCCTTAGATGCCTGGTGGACTTACCGATTCTATTTTTGCTTTAAATTCTGCCAATAGCACTTACTGAAATTATTATATGAACTCTTTCACACTAGCCCAAGACTTGTTAACCACCTTCGGGAATTTTCCGTTTTAATTCCTAGTGTAACAAAGTGCTTTTTGCACAAAAATCGTTCGATGCAAAAACAATAACATCAACCATTTCTGGTAGCCTTAATGCTAAACGGAAAAGGAATAAACTTTAGAACTATATGGCAAAAGGATTTCATATTCGGTTCAATAGGTGGGAAATGTAAAAATATTTACACTGATGATAACTGGGGCTATAACAACATTATGTTGTTTGTACACCATGTGTACAGAAAAAACATGTTTGGACATGGTTGCGCATCCATTTAATGCTTATTTAGAGTATGTAATTGTCGCGAAAACCATGTATTTTGTCTATGTAAAAATAATTTTCGAGCGGAGAAAAATATATGTTGGCAATAAGCTTTTAAATGGTTCTCAAATGCCGCAAACATGTTCTATTATTTAAATGATAGAATTTGAGACCATTATATGATCAGGAAAATCATGTACCTGACCATTCAATTTTTTTTTTACTTTTTTACAGGGAAAAAAGTATTTTTATAGGTTAAGTATAGACATGTCTAGAACCATTACATGGCCATAAAGACCATGTACATTGTTTTCGTGACCATTTAATTATACCCACCACCATAAAATGGTGACGGGGGTATAATAAGTTTGTCATTCCGTTTGTAACACATCGAAATATCGATTTCCGACTATATAAACTATATATATTCTTGATCAGGGAGAAATTCTAAGACGATATAAGCATGTCCGTCTGTCCGTCTGTCTGTCTGTTGTAATCACGCTACAGCCTTCAATATTGGTGCTATCGTCCCGAAATTTGGCAAAGATTAGTTTTTTGTTTGCAGGCAGGTCAAGTTCGAAGATGGGCTATATCGGTCCAAGTTTTGATATAGTCCCCATATAAACCGACCTCCCGATTTGGGGTCTTGGGCCTATAAAAACCGTAGTTTTTATCAGATTTGCCTGAAATTGGAAATCTAGAGCTATTTTGGGACCATAAAGAGGTGTGTCGAAAATGGTCCGTATCGGTCCATGTTTTAGCATAGCCCCCATATAGACCGATCTCCCGATTTTGCTTCTTAGGCGTCTAGAAACAGTATTTTCTATCCGATTTGTCTGAAATTGAAAATCTAGAGATATTTTAAGACCATAAGGAGGTGTGTCGAAAATCGTTCGTATCGGTCCATGTTTTGATATAGCCCCCATATAGACCGATCTCCCGATTTTGCTTCTTACGCGTCTAGAAACAGTATTTTCTATCCGATTTATATGAAATTGAAAATCTAAAAGTATTTTGGGACCATAAATAGGTGTGTCGAAAATGGTCCGCATCGGTCCATGTTTTGATATAGCCCCCATATAAACCAACCTCCCGATTTGGAGTCTTGGGCCTATAGAAACCGTAGTTTTTATCCAATTTGCCTGAAATTGGAAATGTAGAGGTATTTGAGGACCATAAAAAGGTGTGCCGAAAATGGTGCTCATCGGTCCATGTTTTGATATAGCCCCCATAGAGACTGATTTCCCTATTTTGCTTCTTGGGCTTCTAGAAACCATATTTTCTATCCGATTTTCCCGAAATTGAAAATCTAGAGTTCTTTTGAAAGTCAAAGTTCTAGATTTTACTCATCGTATTTAAATAAATGCGGAAAATCCTCAGATTGAAATCAAGGCGTAATTCCAACATATACACGATTTCTCTAAAACTCAAACAAAATTGGTTCTCATAAATCCAGAATCTTATCTGGTCTTCATAGGTAGAATCTTTAAAGTTTGTCTTCGGGAGCTGGCTCGTTAGGGAGAAGATTTGTCATCAAACCCCCTACAAGTCTATATATTATCAAGTAACCCACTACGACGAAGAGTTTTCATAGTAAACTATTATACTTGATTCATGGTGGTGGGTATTTAAAATTCGGCCCGGCCGAATTTACTGATGTATATACTTGTTTTTTAATTTTTTTGCAGCGACAAGAATTTTATAAAAACATTGAGCAGGTACACACGATTTTCATTTTGCGCGTCAGTCGTGTGTTGATTGTTTCTTGGAATGGACGGAGAATACGGAATTATTGTGTTTTGTGTTAATTTATTTATTCAGAAATGGCACGTGGTTTTATGTGAATACAAAAAAGGAAAGTGTAATTGAAACAAATGTACCTGGTTTTTGTTCTGCATTTTGACATATGGTATAATTTATTTTTATTTGCAGTTATATGATGTCTGTGTTTGTACATTTGATGGGCACGAAGTAAATATGGAATGATTACTTATTGTTGAAATTGAACCAAACTAGAGTGTGTAAAAATATGTGATGTTTGCTTGCACGACATTATAAATACAAATAAACAATGAATTAGTTTATAAATAAATAAAAACAAATAAATAAAGTTGATTTTGTGTTTTCTTTTCTCAAGTGGCGTCCTTTTTTCGACGACGAAAAAAGTTTTTTCATAAAAATCAAAACATTTTAGGTTGTGACCATGTTCTTTTAACTAGAAGAAAAACATTTTTGACGAATAACATAACATTTTAGATCGTGACCATTGTCTTTTAATGGAAACAAAATTCTTTTTATCAATATAATAACATTTTAGATGAGGACAATTGTATTTTTCTTAGAACCATGTTCACTGAGCCAACATGGTTGCAGGTTAAAATGTTACATGGTCGCCGCAAAAATTGCTGCTATCATATTATTTTGCTCTTCGAATATGATTGTAACAATCATGTTTCTTCTCTGCGTGTATATATTCACACAACAATATAAATTTTGCTCGACATTGGGTGGTCGATGTAACATAAGCCAGTACAGAAAATTACTGGAAGTAGTTCTCCTATATAAGGGATTTACTAGAAAAAGTTGGCCAATTACATAACATTGGAAAATCTTCGGTCAATAAGTTATAAATAGAGAATGAAATCGAACCATTTTGTGAAGACAGCGGCTAACCATCATTTTTTACAATCGGTTGAGGAGGCTGTGCTGACGGTATATATGTATATTGAATAAGAGCCGATCAATTATTTTACATAACATTTTATTCTTCTCTGTTTGCATGATATTTGATAGTGAAAATGTTCTTTTTGGATCCGGACGTGGTGCAAAATTAGCGCATTAGCGATAAATTTAACATGGACTTGTCATAGAGCGGATGTTCACCGTTTCAACAGCCATTGTATTGATTTTGCATCACTTCTTAAGGTGTGATCCAAATTCAGTGTATGGATGTGGTTCCTTGGGGGTTCGAATCAAGAAATGCTACTGGGACATTTGCGTAGAGTGTGTCCTATCCACTTCCATTTTCGTCTGGTTATCTGTCTTTTTATAGGTTCTTCGTTTGTTCTATTCCATAATTGCGAATTTTAAATTTTATTTGGCCAAAAGATGCCGCAAATGATACGTAGGCATATTACTTGGTTTTGTCGTAGGCTTACTTGGTTTTGTCGTAGACCAGTAGTTGTCCAGGATTACCTTTAAGGGCCCACAAACCTTAAAATTAAAACACACGATTTATGCTTTAATACTCGTAGGTTGAACAGTACAGGTTTTATTGATGGTTGTTTTATCGTATATACGGGGTGTTGTGGATATTCCTTGCTGAGGCTTGATTTGACGACCATGAAGATGAGCTAGGTACGCTGGTTTGAGTTTTATCGTTGTAATTCGTTTTCTAAGCTTAGAATTCAGGGGTGTTGTGGATATTCGTTGCTGAGGCTTCATTTGACGACCATGAAGATGAGCTAGGTTCGCTGGTTTGAGTTTTATCGTTGTCGATTCATTTAGGCGGTTAGACGTCGTCGGCCACCGTTCGGAGATTCGGGTTTGTTGTTAACGATCTGTTCGGTTGTCGTTAACGATCTATTGAATCAGCGTTCGTGGAAGATGTTTCGGTCTTGGTAAGTCGGGATTGTCTTCGACGATTCGGCGTCGTTAACTGTTCGGCTTTGGTAGTTCTTGATGGTCGTTGACGATTCGTTGTCGTTGACCGTTCAGTTGATAAATCGGTTTTGGTGATGCAGGCTTGTCGTTAACGATTAGTTTCGATAGTTCGGGATTGTCGTTGACGATTCGTGCTTGATTGTTGATTCGGTTTCAGTAATTCAGGGTTGTCTTTGGCGATGTCTTGATAGGGTGGTCGTTGATTTTTTTGTTGATACGCTGATATCGTGATCGTTGCTTGCTCGATGATGATATGTTGGTGATTCGCTGATTCGGTGATTCGTTGACTGCTCGATTCGGTTCTCGTTGATTCGGTGCTTGTTGACTGCTGGGTGATTCGTTGAAGCTTCGTTGTTCGGTTAGTAAACTAATACTAAAGGAAGATACACGAATGTAGGAGCAAGCTAATTTTCGCCACAATTAGTGCGGAAGCAAGCTAAGTGACAATACACATAGTGCGGAAGCAAGCTAAAAGCCGAAGCAATTAGTGGGGAAGCAAGCGAATGCGGAAGCAAGCTAATTGCGGGAACAAACAGTGAAGAAGCAACCTAAAAGCCGAAGCGATTTGTTCGGAAGCAAGCGAATGCAGAAGCAATTAGTGGGGAAGCAAGCTAAAAGCCGAAGCAATTAGTGGGGAAGCAAGCTAATTGCCGAAACCATTAGTGTGAAAGCAAGCCAAAAGCCGAAGCCATTAGTGCGGAAGCAAGCGAATGCGTATGGGGGTGAACTCCTTTTGATTTACGGATCTATGCCAAATGACTTGTCCGTCTATTGGAATTCTCCCTACTCACTAAAAGGGCTGCCCTTATAAGTGGTGGTAACAACGAAGTGAATGGGAATTATCTCCATAGCGACCAAAAAATAATATACAAGTATATACGGCCGTAAGCTCGGCCAGGACGAATCTTATGTACCCTCCACCATGGATTGCATAGAAACTTGTACTACAGACTGTCATCCACAATCGAATTACTTGGTTTGAGGTAACACTTGCCGATGGCAAGGTATCTTAAAACTTCTTAACACCATCTTCTCAATTGTAAGTTAGTCCATACGGGGTATATATTAATCAAAAAAGCCGATTAAATACGTATATAATTCAGTTTGACAAAATTTTCTACAGCAATGAAATTTTGTTAAAATTTTCTATAAAAATAAAATTTTGACAAAATTTTCTATAGTAATAAAATTTTCTATAGAAATAAAATTTTGGTATATTATTTTTGGTGGATCGGCTATATATAACTATAGACCGATACGGACCAATTTTGGCATTGTTGTTAGCGGCCATATACTAGCGCAATGTACAAAATTTCATAACGTATCAAATTTCAACCGGATCGGATGAAATTTGCTCCTCCAAGAGCTCCGGAGGTCAAATCTGGGGATCGGTTTAAATGGGAGGATATATATAATAAAGACTGGTATGGACAAATTTTTGCATGGTTGTTACTAACACCACGTACCAAATTTCAGCCGTTTCGGGTGAATTTTGCTCTTCCAAGGGGCTCCGGAGTTCAAATCTGGGGATCGGTTTGTATGGGGGCTACATATAATTATTGACCAATTCCTGCATGGTTGTTAGAGACCATATACTAACACCTCTTACCAAATTTCAACCGAATCGGATGAATTTTGCTCATCCACGAGGCTCCGGAGGTCAAATCTGGGGATCGGTTTATATGGGGGCTATATATAACTATGGATCGATGTGGACAAATTTTTGCACAATTTTTAGAGGCCATATACTTACACCATGTACTGAATTTCAGCCGGGTTGGATGAAATTTGCTTCTCTTAGAGGCTCCGCAAACCAATTCGGGGGATCGGTTTATATGGGGGCTATATATAAGTATGGACCGATGTGGACCAATTTTGGTACAATTGTTAGAGGCCATATACTTACACCATGTACTAAATTTCAGCCGGGTCGGATGAAATTTGCTTCACTTAGAGGCTCCGCAAGCCAAATCTGCGGAACGGTTTATATGGGGGCTATATATAATTATGGACCGATGTGGACCAATTACTGCATGGTTGCTAGAGACCATAAAGTAACACCATGTACCAAATTTCAACAGGATCGGATGAATTTTGCTCCTCCAAGAGGCTCCGCAAGCCAAATCTGAGCGTCAGTTTATATGGCAGCCACCGTGGTGCAATGGTTAGCATGCACGCCTTGCATACACAAGGTCGTGGGTTCGATTCCTGCTTCGACCGAACACCAAAAAGTTTTTTAGCGGTGGATTATCCCACATCAGTGACATTTCTGAGAGTTTCAAAGCTTCTCTAAGTGGTTTGACTGCAATGTGGAACGCCGTTCGGACTCGGCTATAAAAAGGAGGTCCCTTGTCATTGAGCTTAACATGGAATCGGGCAGCACTCAGTGATAAGAGAGAAGTTCACCAATGTGGTATCACAATGGACTGAATAGGCTAAGTGAGCCTGATACGTCGGGCTGCCACCTAACCTAAACTATGGGGGCTATACGTAAAAGTGGTCCGATATGACCAATTTGCAACACCATCTGACCTACATCAATAACAACTACTTGTACCGAGTTTCAAGTCGATAACTTGTTTCGTTCGGAAGTTAGCGTGATTTTAACAGACGGACGGAAGGAAATGCTTAGATCGACTCAGAATTTCATCACGACCCAAAATATATACACTTTATGGGATTTTAGAGCAATATTTCCATGTGTTATAAACGGAATGACAAAGTTAATATACCCCCCCATCCAATGGTGGAGGGTATAAAAATATTGTAGTCAGAAATCACTTTGCCATGTAACTGGCACCACTCAGTATTGAAAACATAATCGGTGTTGAGTGATAATGGGCTATTGGTAGGCACAGTTACTCACAGCAAGTATACGTAGAGGTGTAAAACGATTATTACACTGATCGCAATAAGTAGTGCTACGAAAATACTTATATTTGAGTATCATGTGGTAGTTGGAAATATTAGGTTAGGTTAGGCAGCCCGATGTATCAGGCTCACTTAGACTATTCAGTCCATTGTGGTACCACATTGGGAGCCACCGCGGTGCAATGGTTGCGGGCATGCTAACCATTGCACCACGGTGCATACACTAGGTCGTGAGTTCGATTCCTGCTTCGACCGAATACCAAAAAAATTTTCAGCGGTGGATTATCCCACCTCAGTAATGCTGGTGACATTTCTGAGGGTTTCAAAGCTTCTCTAAGTGGTTTCACTGCAATGTGGAACGCCGTTCGGACTCGGCTATGAAAAGGAGGTCCCTTGTCATTGAGCTTAACATGGAATCGGGCAGCACTCAGTGATAAGAGAGAAGTTCACCAATGTGGTTGGAAATATCATTTATTTCGAAAAAATTTAAGCAAATTTGAAGCAATGCAAGTTAAAATTACGCACAAAAAATATGAAAAAAGCGAGTTTTAAAAATTTAATTAAAAGAACTGTCTGTGTAGTTAAAAAAAAACATCTTTGGTAGGACATTTTTGGAAGTGCTTTTATGATAAAGTTGAGCCTTTGGAACAACCTCCACATTTTTTGCTAGGATGTCTAGATATTAAGATGTGTAAACGATTATTGCCATCTGATAATTGCTGCTTTCAAACCTGCTTCAAATGGGGAAAAACGCCGTATCCTATCCTTACGTTAGAGGACATTTTTGAAAGTGCTTTTATGATAAAGTTATGCCTTTGGGACAACTTCCACATTTTTTGCTGGGATGTGCACATATTAAGATGTGTAAACGTTTATTGCCGGTCGATAACTGCCTTCAAAATGGGGGAAAACGCTGCATTCTATCCTGAAGTTAAATTTGTTCGGGAGAACATCGACAATTATTGTGCCAACCAGATAGAAGGTTGGACGGACAGACTTTCCTTTCCACTGTCTGTCCTAACACCTCATCAGTAATCTTTGTTCGTATCAAATAAGGCACTTATTAGCTGATTTGCATTTCTACAAATTCCGATTGCTTCTAATATGTATTCCTAAGTACTCAATGTTTCTGTGAAATCTTGAATTCGGCAGGACTCAATTATTAAGAAATTATTCCTAAGAAATCCGTATACGTTGCATATGGAGAGATATAGGATATCTTCTTAAGTTTGTGGTAGCTGGTTGACATGCCACAAGCAAAATTAGCAAATACCAAAGGGGCCATCGACATAGGAAGACTAGCACAAAGACATATGAACTCGTTGTAGCTGCGATATGGTCTTGGGCACATATAATAAATTCATATTGATTTCTTATGGTCGCCGAGATTTATGAACCTTCATAGTCGTTGCAAGCGTATGTTGTGAAGAATCTGTAAGTGGAACAGGTAAATAATATTCACTCTCCCTTGTGTGATGCATTTATATGCAGAAGAAATTTCTTTCTATCCTAGGGTTTGTACGTACATATGTGTGGATATATGCATGCAACTATTCATTGGTGGGTAAACGTTGAAGGATATTCCATTGAGTTAGTGTGGATATATTGGTTCAATGTTGGTGCTGAAATACCAAAGACACTTCAAGAAATCTCAATAAATTCAACCACAAGCTAGATGGGTGGTGTTATTGATAAGATGTTCTTTAAGGTTTTTGTTTTCACACGGGAAGCTTTAATATTTAAGTCTTATAAATCTTAGAAAAATCTCATTTTTTTGTAGTTGGTGTTTTTTCTATTCATATTTGGGTCAACATTGTGAATAATTCATATCATGAAAATATTTAAGATGGGAAAAATATTTTTAAATTTTTTTATCTGCAATGTAAATTTTGTAATTGCAATTTCTTTTTTTAACTGTAGGGAAAAGTGAAATTGAGAAATTGATTAAACAAAGTACACAGAAAAAAATATTTTTTGTATTCAATCATGCACTGAAAAAAACTATGCGCGATTCCAAAGATTATTCTTCATGTACTATCATAAACCTTTACAAACGTGTTAACGACAATTTAAATGTGTAATTCAAGTAGAAATTATGTTATATTTCAAGTAAAAATCGTCTTTCATTAATTTTGAAGAATTTTTCGGAATCGTTAAAGCCAAGTTGACATTTGGCATCTAAAAATACGCATTTGTTAAGTCAAATCACTTAACAAAACGACTTCATTGAAAAGTTGATCAACTTTTTGACAAGGAAAAAATTTTTAGCAGAGAAATGTGCCTCTATGCTAATCAAAACTTGTAAGGACGAAATCCCACGACAATTTTTTTTTCAGTGTGGATTTACTTGATTGAAACTGAATTTAATTAAGAGAGTATCAATCAGCAACGCTAATTAAATTAATTGATCCAATTAAAAATTTAGTTGATCTGATTGATTTCTGTACCCACCATGAAAGAAAGAACAAGTATATACGGCCGTAAGTTCGGCCAGGCCGAAGCTTATGTACCCTCCACCATGGATTGCGTAGAAACTTCTTCTGAAGCCGATGGCAAGGTATCTTAAAACTTCCTAACACCGTAATATATACCACATAGTCCATACGTAGTATATATTAAACTAAACAAGTATATACGGCCGTAAGTTCGGCCAGGCCGAAGCTTATGTACCCTCCATCATGGATTACGTAGAAACTTTTCTAAACACTGCCACCCACAATCGAATTACTTAAGTTCCAGTAACGCTTGCCGATGGCTAGGTATCTTAAAACCTCCTAACACCATCTTCTAAATTGTATGTAAATCCATACGTGGTATATATTAAATCAAAAAAGATCGATCCAATACGTATATAATTCAGTTTGACAAAGAAGACATACAATTTTGACAAAATTTTCTACAGAAATAATATTTTAACAAAATTTTCTATAGAAATAAAATTTTTACAAAATTTTCTATAGAAATAAAAATTTTGACAAAATGTTCTATAGAAAGAAAATTTTGACAAAAATTTCTACAGAAATAAAATTTTGACAAAATTTTCTATAGAAATGAACTTTTGACAAAATTTTCTATAGAAATAAAATCTTGGTAGATTATTTTTGGCTCGAGTGGCAACCATGATTATGAACCGAATAAAATTTGAACAAAATTTTCTATAGAAATAAAATTTTGACAAAATTTTCTATAGAAATAAAATTTTGACAATGATAAACATTTTATTATGAACCGAATAAAATTTTGACAAAATTTATTATAGAAATAAAATTTTGGTAGATTATTTTTGGCTCTAGTGGCAACCATGATTATGAACCGATATGGACCAATTTTTGTGTGATTGGACCAATTTTGGCATGGTTGTTAGCGACCATATACTAACACCACGTTCCTAATTTGAACCGGATCGGATGAATTTTGCTCCTCCAAGAGGCTCCGGAGGTCAAATCTGGAGAACGTTTTATATGGGGGCTATATATAATTATGGACCGATATGGACCAATTCTGGCACGTTTGTTAAAGATCATATACTAACACCATGTTTCAAATTACAACCGGATCGGATGAAATTTGCATCTCTTTGAGGCTCCGCAAGACAAATCTGAGGATCGGTTTATATGGGGGATATATATAATTATGGACCGATATGGACCAATTTTTGCATGGTTGTTAGAGACCATATATCAACATCATGTACCAAATTTCAGCCAGATCGGATGAAATTTTCTTCTCTTTGAGGCTCCGCAAGCCAAATCTGGGGATCGGTTTATATGGGGGCTATATATAATTATGGACCGATATGGACCAATTTTTGCATGGTTATTAGAGACCATATATCAACATCATGTACCCAATTTCAGCCGGATCGGATGAAATTTGCTTCTCTTTTAGGCTCCGCAAGCCAAATCTGGGGATCGGTTTATATGAGGGCTATATATAATTATGGACCGATGTGGACCATGGTTGTTAGAGACCATATACCAACACCATATACCAAATTTCAGCCGGATCGGATGAAATATGCTTCTGTTAGAGGCTCCACAAGCCAAATCTGAGGGTCCCTTTGTATGGGGGCTATACGTAAAAGTGGACCGATATGGCCCATTTTCAATACCATCCGACCTACATCGATAACAACTACTTGTGCCAAGTTTCAAGTCGATAGCTTGTTTCGTTCGGAAGTTTGCGTGATTTCAACAGACGGACGGACGGACATGCTTAGATCGACTCAGAATTTCACCACGACCCAGAATATATATACTTTATGGGGTCTTAGAGCAATATTTCGATGTGTTACAAACGGAATGACAAAGTTAATATACCCCCATCCTATGATGGAGGGTATAAAAACTATAGTTTTATACAGTAGTATCAATCATCTAATTAAATTTATTGATCCAATTAAAAATTAAACAAGTACACGCAAAAAAATAATTCTTTCCTCCATAAGGAAATTTTAGACAAACAAAGTTAGTTTCTCATTTGTTTTACGCTATAAGGAAGTTTATTTGGAAGAAAAGTATAAGCTTTTTGTGATAAACGTTTATTCTTTTCCAGGATGTAAAAACAATTTCATAAAGACTAACTCAAAAAACAATCTTTTCGGGCTAATTGCATTTTCCCTCACATCTTTCTCACTTCCACGAGGTTTTTTAAGTTCTTTGCACCTTTTTCTATAACACAATCAATGTAACATAGAAGAAATTATTCGATTTTATAAATTTTACCTTTCGCCTGGACGGAGAATCGAACCGCGGACCATGCAATTTGTAAGCCAATACACTATCCACTGAGCTATGTAGCTGTTTTTGTCATCAATAGAAAATTGTCTATATAAGATATATTTATGTAGCATAGCTTGCGGCGCCCACGAGCCGATTAAACAATTTTAATTTAACAGAAACATACATTTAGTTGGGCACGTTGGAGCAGTGGTTACTACATCCGGCTTGCTTGCCAAGGGTCGTGGGTTCGAACCCTGCTTCGACCGAAAAAAGTTTTTTTTTTTTCATATATTCCAGATATGTTCGGAAGATTATTACTATATTAAATTTTTACTAGGAATTGTAAAATGTGTCTTATCAAAGACTTAAAGTCGTTTTCGGTACACGTTTTCCAAACGTTTTTTTCTTTGCGTGTATAACAGGTTGTCTGATAAGTCCCCGGTCTGACACATAGATGGCGTTGCTAGTATTAAATGCATATTATTTTTATATAGTACCAACCTTCAAATGATTCGTGTCAAAATTTGACGTCTGTAAGTCAATTAGTTTGTGAGATAGAGCGTCTTTTGTGAAGCAACTTTTGTTATTGTGAAAGAAATGGAAAAAAGGAATTTCGTGTTTTGATAAAATACTGTTTTCTGAAGGGAAAAAATACGGTGGAAGCAAAAACTTGGCTTGATAATGAGTTTCTGGACTCTGTCCCAGGGAAATCAGCAATAATTGATTGGTATGCAAAATTCAAGCGTGGTGAAATGAGCACGGAGGACGGTGAACGCAGTGGACGCCCGAAAGAGGTGGTTACCGACGAAAACATCAAAAAATCCACAAAATGATTTTGAATGACCGTAAAATGAAGTTGATCGAGAGAGCAGAGGCCTTAAAGATATCAAAGGAGCGTGTTGGTCATATCATTCATCAATATTTGGATATGCGGAAGCTCTGTGCAAAATGGGTGCCGCGCGAGCTCACATTTGACAAAAACAACAACGTGTTGATGATTCTGAGCGGTGTTTGCAGCTGTTAACTCGTAATACACCCGAGTTTTTCCGTCGATATGTGACAATGGATGAAACATGGCTCCATCACTACACTCCTGAGTCCAACCGACAGTCGGCTGAGTGGACAGCAACCGGTGAACCGTCTCCGAAGCGTGGAAAGACTCAAAAGTCCGCTGGCAAAGTAATGGCCTCTGTTTTTTGGGATGCCCATGTAATAATTTTTATCGATTATCTTGAGAAGGGAAAAACCATCAACAGTGACTATTATATGGCGTTATTGGAGCGTTTGAAGGTCGAAATCACGGCAAAACGGCCCCATATGAAGAAGAAAAAAGTGTTGTTGCACCAAGACAACGCACCGTGCCGCTAGTCATTGAGAACGATGGCAAAAATTCATGAATTGGGCTTCGAATTGCTTCCCCACCCACAGTTTTCTTCAGATCTGGCCCCCAGCGACTTTTCTTGTTCTCAGACCTCAAAAGGATGCTCGCAGGGAAAAATTTGGCTGCAATGAAGATGTGATCGCCGAAACTGAGACCGAAGGAGTACTACCAAATTGGTATCAAAAAATTGGAAGGTCGTTATAATCCTTGTATCGCTCTTGAAGGGAACTATGTTAAATAATAAAAACGGATTTTGATTTTCTTTGTTAGACCGGGGACTTATCAGCCAACCTCTTATAGGGCCGTAAGTTCAGTCAGGCCGAATCTTATGTATCCTCCACCATGAATTGCGTAGAAATTTCTACTAAAGACTGCCATCCACAATCGAATTACTTAGGTTGTGATAATATTTACCGATGGCAAGGTATCTTTAAACTTCTTAACATCGTCTTCTAATTGTAAGTTAGTCCATACGTGGTAAGTATTAGACAAAAAAATTATATATAGAGAAGACTACAAATAATTACGAACCGATATGAACTTTTGCTCTTCATATGGGGCTATATATAATTATGAACCGATATGGACAAATTTTTGTGTGATTGGGGATCGGTTTATCTAAGGGCTATATATAAATATAGACCAAAATGGACCAAGTTTGACATGTTTGTTAGCGGCCATAAACTAGCACAATGTACCAAATTTGAACCGAATCGGATGAGGTTTTCTCCTCCAAGAGGCTCCGGAAGTCAAATTTGGGAATGGGTTTATATTGAGGCTATATATAATTATGGACCGATATGGACTAATTTTTGTATGGTAGTTAGTGTCCATATACTTACACAAAATACAAAATTTCAACTGAATCGAATGAAATTTGCTGCTCCAAGAGGCTCCAAAAACAAAACTGGGGATCAGTTTATATGGGGGCTATATATGATTACGGACCGATATGGACCAATTTTGGGTTGGTTGTTAGAGACCACATACTAACACCACGTACCAAATTTCAACCGGATCGGATGAATTTTGCTCCTCCAAGAGGCTCCGGAGCTCAAATATGGGGATCGGTATATATGGCGGCTATATAAAATTATGGACCGATATGGACCAATTTTTGCATGGGTATTAGAGGCTATATACTTATACCACGTAGCAACTTTCAAAAACAAAACTGGGGATCCGGTTATATGGGGGCTATATATAATTATGGACCGATATGGATACATTTTTGCATGGTTGTTAGAGATCACATACTTACACCACGTACCGAATTTCAACTCTAACGGATAAATTTTGCTACTCCAAGAGGCTCCGGGGGTCAAATCTGGCGATCGGTTTATATTGAGGCTATATATAATTATGGACCGATATGGAAAAATTGTTGCATGGGTGTTAGAGATCATATATGTACTAACATCACTACCAAATTTCAACCGGATTGGATGAAATTTACTTCTCTAAGAGACTCACAAGTCAAATCTACACGCAGAGAAGAAACATGATTGCCACAATCATATTCGAAGAGCAAAATAATATGATAGGAGCTATTTTTGCGGAGACCATGTAACATTTTAAACTGCAACCATGTTGGCTCAGTGAACATGGTTCTAAGAAAAATATAATTGTCCTCATCTAAAATGTTATTATATTGATAAAAAGAATTTTGTTTGAATGAAAAGACAATGGTCACGATTTAAAATGTTATGGTATTCATTAAAAATGTTTTTCTCCTAGTTAAAAGAATATGGTCACAACCTAAAATGTTTTGATCTTTATGACAAAACTTTTTTCATCGTCGAAAAAAGGACGCCACTTGAGAAAAGAAAACACAAAATTAACTTTATTTGTTTGTTTTTATTTATTTATAAACTAATTAATTGTTTATTTGTATTTATATGGTCACGAAAAAAATGTAAATGCACCCAGAGAAGGAATATGATCACCTCAAACATGTTTTAAGAGCAAAATGTTATTTTTGGGTGGTGACCATGTAACATGGTTTTTGCAACCATGTTATTTTCTCGGAAATCATGTATCTGATTTCGGCAAGCAGGTTATATTTGACGAGAAAATAACATTTTAGTGACAAACATGTTACATGGTCACCATACAAAAATAACATTTTGCTCTTGAAACATGTTTGAGGTGATCATATTCCTTCTCGGCGTGTGGTCTTTATGGCCATGTAATGGTTCTAGACATGTCTATACTTAACCTATAAAAATACTTTTTTCCCTGCAAAAAAGTAAAAAAAAAATTGAATGGTCAGGTACATGATATTCCCGACCATGTAATGGTCTCAAATTCTATCATTTAAATGATAGAACATGTTTGTGGTTCAAATGCTTATTGCCACCATACATTTTTCTCCGCTCGAAAACTATTTTTACAAAGACAAAATACATGGTTTTCGCGGCAATTACATGCTCTAGATAAGCATTAAATGGATGCGGCAACCATGTCCAAACATGGTTTTTCTGTGCGTGTAGGGTTCGGTTTATATGGGGGCTACACTTAAGAGTGGTCCCATATGGCCCATTTACAATACAACCTAACCTACATCAATAACAACTACTTATGCCAAGTTTCAAGACGATAGCTTGTTTCGTTCGGAAATTAGCGTGATTTCAACAGACGGACGGTCATGGCTAGATCTATTCAGAATTTCACTACGATCCAGGTTATATATACTTTATAGGGTTTAGAGCAATATTTCGATGTGTTACAAACGGAATGAAACGGGAGCCACCGTGGTGCAATGGTTTCAAAGCTTCTCTAATGGTTTCACTGCAATGTGGAACGCCGATCGGACTCGGCTATAAAAAGGAGGTCCCTTGTCATTGAGCTTAACATGGAATCGGGCAGCACTCAGTGATAAGATAGAAGTTCACCAATGTGGTATCACAATGGACTGAATAGTCTAAGTGAGCCTGATACATCGGGCTGCCACCTAACCTAAGCTAAACGGAATGACAAAGTTAATATACCCCTATGATGGAGGGTATGGTTAGGTTAGGTTAGGTTATGGAGGATAACACCAGCCCGTAACTGAAGGGCTGGTCTCCCACTTAGACCATGTTGATCCATTGTGTTTCCTCATTGTAGTTCTTCTTTGTCCTCCTCAATCATTTGAGTTTGCAGGCGAGTTCCAGAGAAAGTTTTCCTAGGTTTTTACATCCCGGGGCCTTTATGAAGGCAAGTATATCCTACATGTTGCAGTTCCGTATGTCCGTTATATCCTGAAAAAAAGTGCCCATTATCTTGTTTCTTTAAAGGATAATGTTGGGCACTGGCACAGAAAATAGTAGGAGTCTTCTGTTGCCTCTGGGTCCAGACACTATCTGCAAATATCATCAGTCATTAAGCCAATCCTTACCATGTGTTTTCCAAGGGTGTTGTGTCCTGTTATGATGCCTATCAGTGCTCTCAGATCATCTCTGCGGGTCGCCATCAAGAAATCAGAGTCCTTGCGGCTCTTGTCGTGCCAAATCAACTTGGTTTGCTCGCATGTCGCAGATGAAGCCCAGCGTTCCTTCCATAAATCCTCATATATTTTATTGATCCTATAAGTATATAAGGATAGCGAGGGGAAGACATCTGTAACGATGTCGTTCGTCCCACATGCGTCTTCTTTAGCCAACACATCCGCCTCCTCATTGCCCCTTATTCCATAATGTCCAGGTACCCAGCACAGACTAATATTATGTTGTTCAGTGAGAACTTTAAGCTCTCTGCGACAGCGGCTGACTACCTTCGACGTTATGTTCGGGTTTCCTATGTTAAGGCCTTTATTGCTGCCTGGCTGTCGATGAAGAAGCTGATATTGCTCCTGAATATCGGCCTCATCAACAGTAGTTCTGGAGCCTTCGCAATGGCGAACACCTCTGCCTGAAAGATGCTGCATTCGTCATCCATCTTGTATGAATCGCTGATACCCAGCTCTTCGCAGTAGATACTAGAGGTCTGCATCGAATAACTTTTCACTACATGTATGCAATTCGCTGTCGAATATAGTACATACACTGTCTTTCTCTCAGAGCGCAAGTAGTGAAGTGAAGAGAACACTTGCTTGTCAAATACCACCAAGTACATATCCGAAACAATATGGGTTCCGAAAAAAAGGAACAATAAAAATGTAAGTACTTGAGAAAAAGTACAACATGGATTCTCTTCAGTACTTCTCAGTTATGTGCGAAGCAAAACTTTACATTATTATTAATCATCGATATGTATATATGTCACATATTTCATATATTTATGTATGTCACACACTTTCCTTAACGTTTGTCGTTCTTTATAACAAACCGAAAACATATATTATGGAGAGTAACTGTTTTTTTGTATTTCTGAAACTGCACGTGGTACATGGAGTACTCTATGAAGTTTTGTTCTCGCAACATACTCGACGTGATCACACTGAGTACACTTCAATAAGAGAAAAAGAGGAATATGTGTTTGTTGATAGTGAAGACATCAGAGTAGCAACAAGAAGTTGCTCGTGACTTTTGGTGTTCATCAAAATGTGTACCAATTGTTTTGCGACTCTCTCAAATAGATGTACTCATGTAGCAAGTACACGTGTACCCTGCATTTACAAATGGAATTGTGCAGACCTCTAGTAGATACCACTGCGTTCCCATCTCCACTCCTCTATACTTGGTATAATCGACTTCAGCTGTCCCTCATATGCATGCTGCGTCGCCATAAAGTCCGTCCTAATATTTCGCCCAACTGAAGCAACAAGTTCCATGTGTCTGCTTATCGCATTTCCGAGCGAGTCTAGGCTCTTCAGCCTCATGAGTATAATCTCCGCTGTTCTTCTGATATGCAGATCTAGCTGGGTGACTCCCATCAGTACCTATAGTGCCGCCGTGGCCGTTGTCCTTATTGCACCAGTCATGTGAATCAGGCCGTCTTATTTATCCTGTTGAACTTGTGTATATGATTCTAATGGTTCGTAAGGGTATAAAAACGATGTATACCATAAAAAAATATTTTTAAAAAATTTTTGATAAAAAATGTACTTTAGTTTTTTATTCATACTAATAAAGAACATCTCAAGAAGTAGTTAGTATGTTGTGTCTTGGTGTCATATTATGATCATATCATAAACATTTGAGTTGACGTTTCGATGCTTCGTATTCAAAGTTTTTCAAATTGTAAAAATTAGATAATAAGAAAGTAGAAGTGTAATAGAAATATTAATAACAAGTATATACGGCCGTAAGTTAGGCCAGGCCGAAGCTTATGTACCCTCCACCATGGATTGCGTAGAAACGTCTACTGAAGCCGATGGCAAGGTATCATAAAACTTATAAACAACGTAATATATACCACATACACTCAGAGAAGGAATATGATCACCTCAACTATGTTTCAAGAGCAAAATGTTATTTTTGGATGGTGACCATGTAACATGTTTATGGCAAAAATGTTCTTTTCTCGCCAAAAATAATATGCTTGCCTAAATCAGACATAATCTCCGAGAAAATAACATGGTTGCGGCAAACATGTTACATGGTCACCATTCAAAAATAACATTTTGCTCTTGAAACATGGTTGAGGTAATCATATTCCTTCTCTGGGTGTAGTCCATACGTGGTATATATTAAACTACAAAAGGACCGATTAAATACGTATATAATTAAGTTTAAAATTTCTATAGAAATACAATTTTGACAAAATAAAATTTTGACAACATTTTCTATAGAAATAAAATTTTGTCAAAATTTTCTATAAAAATACTATTTTTACAAAATTTTCTATAGAAATAAAATTTTGAAAAAATTTTCTATAGAAATAACATTTTGACAATGTTTTCTATAACAATAAAATTTTGGTAAATTATTTTTGGCTCGAGTGGCAACCATGATTATGAACCGATATGGACCAATTTTTGTGTGATTGGGGATCGGCTATATATCACTATAGACCGATATGGACCAATTTTAGCATGGTTATTAGCGGCCTTAAACTAACACCACGTTGCAAATTTCAACCAGATCGGATGAATTTTGCTTCTCCGAAATGCACGGGGGTCAAATCTGGGGATCGGTTTATATGGGGGCTATATATAATTATGGACAGATATGAACTAATTCCTGCATGCTTGTTGGATAACATATACTAACATCACGTACCAAATTTCAACCGAATCGGATGAATTTTTCTCTTCCAAGGGGCTCTGGAGGTCAAATCTGGGGATCGGTTTATATGGGGGCTATATATAATTATGGACCAGTTTCGACCAATTTTTGCAGTGGTGTTTGAGGCCTTATATTAACACCACGTACAAAATTTCAACTGAATCAGATGAATTTTGGTCTTCCAAGAGGCTCCGGACGTCAAATCTGGTGATTGGTTTATATGGGGGCTATATATAATTATGGACCGATGTGGACCTTTTTTTATATATACTAAAACCATGTACCAAATTTCAGCCGAATCGGATGAAATCTGGTTCCCTTAGAGGGTCGGCAAACCAAATCGGGGGATCGGTTTATATGGGGGCTATATATAATTATGGACCGATGTGAACCATTTTTGGCATAGTTGTTAGAGACCATGTACCAATTTTCACCCGGATCGAATGAAAATTGTTTCTCTTAGATGCTCCGCAAGCCAAATCGTGGGATCGGTTTATATGGGGGCTATATATAATTATGGACCGATGTGGACCAATTTTTGCGTGGTTGTTAGATACCATATACTAACATCATGTACAAAATTTCAGCCGGATCGGATGAAATTTGCTTCTCTTAGAGGGTCGGCAAGCCAAATTTGGGGGTCCCTTTATATGGGGGAAATACGTAAAAGTGGACCTATATGGCCCATTTGCAATACCATTCGACCTACATCAATAACAACTACTTGTGCCAAGTTTCAAGTCGATAGCTTGTTTCGTTTGGAAGTTAGCGTGATTTCAACAGACGGATGGACGGACGGACGGACATGCTCAGATCGACTCAGAATTTCACCACGACCCAGAATATATATACTTTATGGGGTCTTAGAGCAATATTTCAATGTGTTACAAACGGAATGACAAAGTTAATATACCCCCATCCTATGGTGGAGGGTATAAGAAGGTGATATTGGTGAAAAAAAATTTCTTTTTAAGTTTTATAAATTTCTTCATTCAAATGAATTTCCAATGCACAACTTCTAAAGTAATGCAAAGGATCCAAAAACGTTGTACTTTTGTCACATAACAAACACATGTAAAATTTATTGGAGATGATCGAAGTTTGCACTACTTCCGGATCCCAGATTTGGAATCCAAACTACTTTTTTGGAAGTTTTTGTTTTTGCTGGGTGGTTCGTATTGTCTTTATAGCACAGAATTTCGCCCGTTATTCTTATCGCATTCTTATTAACCTCTTAGATGATACTCTTATTGGACAATCCCCGCAATTCAGTGATGGTTTAAAAATTTTCCCCATTGGATGTACTCATCACTAGTGGTATGATAACTCACACACACACACACAAGTAGCTCTACATCTTATTCTTATTAGAGCTCCATCGCCAACAAGTGGTCCCATATATCGCACGCAACTTAAAAACCAACAGTACTTGGAGCACAACGTGTTGTGTTATGTTCGTTATCAAACATATAGAGGTTGTATGGTAATCGAAACGATTACATTCTGCCCAAGCGAAAAGTAATACAATCGAAAGAGGCGAAAAGAACATGAAATAACGAAGCCAACACAGTCGCAGCAGTGACGGTGGCAGCAACAACCATACAGCAAGCATGCAGGCAGGTTACAAAATACAAAACAAGATTTAGTTTTGATTTGAACGGCGGCGTGCGTGTATTAAAATGAATTTTTAAAGCGCATTGTTTTTGTTTGGTTGTTTTATTTGCCCTATGCTGAAGTTACTATTTGTTTTAAAGTGAAGCGATCGATCAAAACAGTTTAAATAAAATTTAACAAGAAATATTCAATCTATTGTATGTTATGTGAGAAATATTATTAATTGCGGGAAATATTTGTTATTGGCGAAGAAAATGTAAAAATTAATTCTAAGCTTTGCATGGGATAAAATCCATAATAGTGAATGTGTAGAAATAAATGTGAATTTAAAACATACAAATAATCATAATGGAATTAATATAAAAATTTGGAAATTATGACATCCATACCGCATTGTTGGTGTTTTTAATTTTTTCCTATTGTTATGGTTGATGTAAGTGGAAGTGAAAATTATGATGTCAATATAATAAAAGAAAAACAAGAAACACAAAAATGCCCCCAAAAACAACACGATAACAAAATCAAAATTTATCTCGTTACCAAGATTTGTTAAAAAAAAAGAAGATTCACTAGATTTGTGTGATTTTTGCTTAAATTTGTATGGCGGTGTGTGTGCTTGAATTTGTATGTATGTGTGTTTTTTTTTTTTTTTGTTTGTAAGGCATTCGGTCAGCATTATGGCAAATGCCAATAACTACAACAAAAAAATTTACTAAACATGGATGAATGGATGCGGTAGATGATGGAATAACACCAAAAACAACAGCAACAACAATAATAATCATCCATAGTACTACAACTCTTAGTCAACTGAGAAAAAAATTCTTGTTTTCGTTTTGTTGTTGCATTGTGAATCGGAGTGGAGTATGTGTGTGAGTGAGTATGAGAGTTTGTGAATTTATTAGTCTGTCTATTTTGTTTTATATTTGGGTTTTCCCTTTCGCCCCGGTTTGGTTTTTTTGGCATTGTTGTGTGTGTTTTTTTATTGTTTTTGACTGCAATAACATAATGTTTGTTTTGATGTTTTTTATTGTTATTGTTTTTGCTGCTGCCGCTGCATCTCTTGTCAATTTCCCTTTTTGTTGCTGTCAGTTGCATCGTTATATTGTCTTTGCACATGGGTTAAATTCATGAAAAAGAAAACGTTTCTTTAAAGATTGTCGCATTTCTTAAGATTTCTATTTCCGGATATTAAAAACCAATAAATTAAAAATTGAGATTCAGACAAATCGATATTTATTCTGAAACAAAATTAACAAAAAAACAAGTAAGGAAAGTCTAAAGTCGGGCGGGGCCGACTATATTATACCCTGCACCACTTTGTAGATCTAAATTTTCGATACCATATCACATCCGTCAAATGTGTTGGGGCTATATATAAAGGTTTGTCCCAAATACATACATTTAAATATCACTCGATCTGGACAGAATTTGATAGACTTCTACAAAATCTATAGACTCAAAATTTAAGTCGGCTAATGCACTAGGGTGGAACACAATGTTAGTAAAAAAATATGGGAAACATTTAAATCTGGAGCAATTTTAAGAAAACTTCGCAAAAGTTTATTTATGATTTATCGCTCGATATATATGCATTAGAAGTTTAGGAAAATTAGAGTCATTTTTACAACTTTTCGACTAAGCAGTGGCGATTTTACAAGGAAAATGTTGGTATTTTGACCATTTTTGTCGAAATCAGAAAAACATATATATGGGAGCTATATCTAAATCTGAACCGATTTCAACCAAATTTGGCACGCATAGCTACAATGCTAATTCTACTCCCTGTGTAAAATTTCAACTCAATCGGAGTTAAAAATTGGCCTCTGTGGTCATATGAGTGTAAATCGGGCGAAAGCTATATATGGGAGCTATATCTAAATCTGAACCGATTTCAACCAAATTTGGCACGCATAGCTACAATGCTAATTATACTCCCTGTGCAAAATTTCAACTAAATCGGAGCAAAAAATTGGCCTCTGTGGTCATTTGAGTGTAAATCGGGCGAAAGCTATATATGGGAGCTATATCTAAATCTGAACCGATTTCAACCAAATTTGACACGCATAGCTACAATGCTAATTCTACTCCCTGTGCAAAATTCCAACTAAATCGGAGCAAAAAATTGGCCTCTGTGGGCAAATGAGTGTAAATCGGGCGAAAGCTATATATGGGAGCTATATCTAAATCTGAACCGATTTGGCTGATATTTTGCAAGTTTTGCGAGACTCATAAAATATTCGGACGTACGGAATTTGAGGAAGATCGGTTGATATACACGCCAATTATGACCAGATCGGTGAAAAATATATATGGCAGCTATATCTAAATCTGAACCGATTTTTTCCAAAATCAATAGGGATCGTCTTTGAGCCGAAACAGGACCCTATACCAAATTTTAGGACAATCGGACTAAAACTGCGAGCTGTACTTTGCACACAAAAATACATCAACAGACAGACAGACGGACAGACAGACAGACAGATGGACATCGCTAAATCGACTCAGAATTTAATTCTAAGACGATCGGTATACTAAACGATGGGTCTCAGACTTTTCCTTCTTGGCGTTACATACAAATGCACAAACTTATTATACCCTGTACCACAGTAGTGGTGAAGGGTATAAAAAATATTGTTGTGGGTACAAAGATTTCTTGCCCTTAAAATATGTGAGCGTTTTTAAGATAAGAAGAAATAAATAAATGAAATAAATATACATATTTGGAAGGGGTACCCTTTGAAAAAATCAACAAAAATTCTAATTTTACAAAATATCATCAAAATATTTCCAATCACAGAAAAAACAAGTATATACAGCAGTAAGTTCGGCTGGGCCGAATCTTAAATACCCACCACCATGAACCAAATATTAGGGTTTCCTTTGAAATTTCAGGAGGGCTTGAGGACACTTCGCGAAGATAACTTTAAAGATTGCACCTATGAGGACTATATCAGATTCTGGATTTATAAGAACCATTTTTTGTTTGAGTTTTAGAGGAATCATTAACATCTCTTGTAAGTGTGCAAGAAAATTATAAAATAACGTCTTGATTTGAAATCTTAAATCTGTAGATTTTCACCCAATTTTCATTCAGTGCGCCTTCTACACCCTCAAGAAGTGAAGTCGGTCTATATATGGAGGCATTACCAAATGGATCGATAAAAACTTAATCCTATACACGTTTTTGTGAGCCTAAAATACCAGAATATTTGCAATTTCAGGCAAATCAAATAAAAACTACGGTTTCTAGAAACCCAAGGAGTTAAATCGGGAGATCGTTCTTATTGGGGCTATACTAAAATATGGACCGATACTCGCCGTTTTCGGCACACGTCTTTATGACCCGAAAATACCTCTAGATTTCCAATTTCAGGCAAATTGGATAAAAGCTTCGGAGTCTAGAAGCCCAAGAAGTAAAATAGGGAGATCGGTCTATATGGGGGCTATACCAAAACATGGAACGATACGGACCATTTTCGGCACACATTTTGATGGTCCTCAAGTACCTCTAGCTTTTCAATTTCAGGCAAATTAGATAAAAACTACGGTTTCTATAAACCCAAGACTCCAAATCGGGATGTCGGTTTATATGGGGACCATACCAAAACATGGACCGATGCTCACCATTTTTGGCACACCTCTTTACGGTTCTAAAGTACCTCTCGATTTCCAATTTCAGGTAAATTGGATAAAAACTGCGGCCCAAGTAGTAAAATCGGGAGATCGGTCTATATGGGGGCTATACCAAACTATGGACCGATACTCACAATTTTTGGCACATGTATTTGTGGTCCTACAATGCCTCTAGATTTCCAAAAAAAAAACTGCGGGAGAATCGGTCTATACGGTGGCTATACCAAAACATGGACCGATACTCACCATTTTTGGCACACCTCTTTATGGTCATAAAATACCTCTAGATTTCAAATTTCAGGCAAATTGGATAAAAACTACGATTTCTATAAGCCCAAGACCCCAAATCGGGAGGTCGGTTTATATGGGGACTATATCAAAACCTGGACCGATATAGCCCATCTACGAACTTGACCTGCCTGCAGACAAAAGACGAGTTTGTGCAAAATTTAAGCACGATTGCTTCATTATTGAAGACTGTAGCGTGATTACAACAGATAGACAGACAGCCAGACAGACAGACGGACATCGTTATATCGTCTTAAAATTTCTCCCTGATCAAAAATATATATACTTTATATAGTCGGAAATCGATATTTCGATGTTTTCCAAACGGAATGACAAACTTATTATACCCCCGTCACCATTCTATGGTGGTGGGCATAAAAATCACAAAAATTTTTCCAATTAAAGTCTTAATTGGGTTTTAACAAATATTCAATTAAAAAGTTAATTGATTCAACCAATTTTTTAATTTGAACAAAAATCAATCACAAACAATAATAGTATCAATTACTTTTTAATTGGATCAATTATTTTTATACCCTCCACCATAGGATGGGGGGTATATTAACTTTGTTATTCCGTTTGTAACACATTGAAATATTGCTCTAAGACCCCATAAAGTATATATATTCTGGGTCGTGGTGAAATTCTGAGTCGATCTGAGAATGTCCGTCCGTCCGTCTGTTTAAATAACGCTAACTTCCGAACGAAACAAGCTATCGACTTGAAACTTCACACAAATAGTTGTTATTGATGTAGGTCGGATGGTATTGCAAATGGGCCATATCGGTCCACTTTTACGTATAGCCCCCATATAAACGGACCCCCAAATTTGGCTTGCAGACTCTCTAAGAGAAGCAAATTTCATCCGATCCGGCTGAAATTTTGTACATGGTGTTTGTATATGGTCTCTAACAACTATGCAAAAATTGGTCTACATCGGTCCATAATTATATATAGCCCTCATATAAATCGATCCCCCGATTTGGCTTGCGGAGTCTCTAAGAGGAGCAAATTTCATCCGATCCTGCTGAAATTTGGTACATGGTGTTAGTATATGGTCTCTAACAACCACATCGTCCATAATTATATATAGCCCCCATATAAACCGATCCCCAGATTTAGCTTGCGGAGCCTCTAACAGAAGCAAATTTCATCCGATCGGGTACATGGTGTTAGTATATGGACTCAAATACCCATGCAAAAATTGGTCGAAATCGGCCCATAATTATATATAGCCCCCATATAAACCGATCCCCAGATTTGACCTCCGGAGCCCCTTGGAAGAACAAAATTCATCCGATTCGGTTGAAATTTGGTACGTGATGTTAGTATATGGTATCCAACAACCATGCATGAATTGGTTCATATCAGTCCATAATTATATATAGCCCCATATAGACCGATCCCCAGATTTGACCTCCGGTGCCTTTTGGAGAAGCAAAATTCATCCGATCTGATTGAAATTTGGTACGCGGTTTTACCATCTGATATTTAACAACCATGCCAAAAGTGGTCCATATCAGACCATAATCATATATAGCCCCCATATAAACCGATCCCGAGATTTGGTTTTGGAACCTCTTGGATGAGCAAATTTCATCCGAGTCAGTTGAAATTTGGTACATTGTGCTAGTATATGGCCGGGAGCCACCGTGGTGCAATGGTTAGCATGCCCGCCTTGCATACACAAGGTCGTGGGTTCGATTCCTGCTACGACCGAACACCAAAAAGTTTTTCAGCGGTGGATTATCCCACCTCAGTAATGCAGGTGACATTTCTGAGGGTTTCAAAGCTTCTCTACACCCTCAAAAAAAATCGATTCTTTAACATATGTTCCAAACATATTTTGCAGGAAGCCCATATATTATTGCATACTGCCGAAACATTAATATGTTTGTTTTATGTGAACATATTATATGTTTGGAAGCATTTTGAGCCAAAAATATTATATGCTTGGAAGAATTTTTCCAGAACACGATTGTGCTCATTCCCTAACATACTCGTAACTTTCACTTCCACGAAATTTTTTTGTTATTGGCACCTTTTTCTGTAATACAAATAATGTTGAAGAAATTATTCACTTTTATAAATTTTTTAAATTTTACCTTTCGCCTACACGGAGAATCGAACCGAGGACCATACAGTTTGTAAGCCAACACACTATCCACTGGGCTACGTAGCTGTTATAGTCACCAGTAGATAATTATCGTTTTAAGTTACATTTATATAGCATAGTTTGCAGCGCCCACGAGCCCATGCAAACATAACATTATTTAACAGAAACATACATTTGTTTGCCACGTGGAGCAGTGGTTAGCATGTCTGCCTTGCATGCAAAGGGTCGTGGGTTCAATCCCTGCTCCGACCGAACATTTTTTTTGTTTTTTTTTTTTAATTTACACATTTATATTTATACTATATTAAATTTTTTTAAATGAAACTTCGAAATATGCGTTATTAAAGATTTATAGTCAGTAACAGTGCTTGATATAAACGAAATTGACTGATTTTTGGATAAAATATTATTTTTTATTGCAAAAATAACAATTTTGTAATAAAAAACTGTTATTGGACAAAACTTTAAAATTTGGAAGGAATTCAAAAACTAACAAAAGAAGAACGTGGAGTCGAGTATAAACATACATACATAATTTTATAATATAAACATAAATTTATTTAGGAGTGAACAGTTTTTTACTAGCATTTAACACCATCGCTCTAAAATTCCTTTTATTTTTCTTTAATAATTCATTTTAAAGAAAATAAACTTTTTAAATTGTTTTAGCTGTAAAACTCGAACTTAATGCCCGCTTTTATATTTGATGGTGTCCGTCAACTCCTCGTGGACTACTAAAGAGGAACTAAAGTTTGTTTTTTTACATTTTACTGTGTAATTTTTCACTATTTCCTCCTTATTTCATTTTACTGTCCCAACTCTAAAAAGTGTATAGTGCCCTTTCGCTATTTTTATGAAGACCCCTGATTTCTTTTAACGAACCAAGAAAAAAATTGTGCCCATAATGCCAAAATGATAAACAAAACACATGTCCACACATACATAAAATGCTGCTCTCAAGGCGAAAACATATGCTGTTTGTTTTTCAAATGTCTATTCTCTTGGTTCCGAATGTCTATTCTCTTTATTCAAATTAAATAATATTTAGACTTAAGCATATCAAATTTTTGGCCTTATCATAAAACAGTTTTCCGAAACAACATACAAGCGGTTTCACAGAAATTGTTCTCTTTTGACTCTTTTGCTGTGTTATATTGATATCTTTCGTCAACTCTCCCGTTTTTCATCTCTATTTCTCTCTATATTCTCTCTGTCGCTTTGAATAAAATATCACAACATATGTATGTTTAGTCGAAATTTGTAAATTTATATATGTTTGTATTCACACATATGATTTTTATGAAATATTCATCGCCAAACATAATATATTCTAACATATTAACATAGATGTCCCAAACATTTAGTGTTAGTTTAGGAACATTACATGTTCGCACTTAAATATATTGTGGTTTAAAATCGTGCCCGAAACACATTTTGTTTATATCGGAACATATGAAAAACATATTTTTCTAACAGTGTAAGTGGTTTCACTGGAATGTGGAACGCCGTTCGGACTCGGCTATAAAAAGGAGGTCCCTTGTCATTGAGCTTAACATGGAATCGGGCAGCACTCAGTGATAAGAGAGAAGTTCACCACTGTGGTATCACAATGGACTGAATAGTCTAAGTGAGCCTGATACATCGGGCTGCCACATAACCTAACCTAACCTAACCTAGTATATGGTCGTTAAAAACCATGCCTAACTAGGTCCATATCGGTCTATAGTTATATATAACCCTCAGATAAATCGATCCCCAATCACACAAAAATTGGTCCATATCAACTTCATAATTGTAAAGGGTGATTCTTTTGAGGTTAGGATTTTCATGCATTAGTATTTGACAGATCACGTGGGATTTCAGACATGGTGTCAAAGAGAAAGATGCTCAGTATGCTTTGACATTTCATCATGAATAGACTTACTAACGAGCAACGCTTGCAAATCATTGAATTTTATTACCAAAATCAGTGGCAGAAAATCCGCTTTTTTATCGACAAATTTTGTTCAGCGATGAGGCTCATTTCTGGTTGAATGGCTACGTAAATAAGCAAAATTGCCGCATTTGGAGTGAAGAGCAACCAGAAGCCGTTCAAGAACTGCCCATGCATCCCGAAAAATGCACTGTTTGGTGTGGTTTGTACGCTGGTGGAATCATTGGACCGTATTTTTTCAAAGATGCTGTTGGACGCAACGTTACGGTGAATGGCGATCGCTATCGTTCGATGCTAACAAACTTTTTGTTGCCAAAAATGGAAGAACTGAACTTGGTTGACATGTGGTTTCAACAAGATGGCGCTACATGCCACACAGCTCGCGATTCTATGGCCATTTTGAGGGAAAACTTCGGAGAACAATTCATCTCAAGAAATGGACCGGTAAGTTGGCCACCAAGATCATGCGATTTGACGCCTTTAGACTATTTTTTGTGGGGCTACGTCAAGTCTAAAGTCTACAGAAATAAGCCAGCAACTATTCCAGCTTTGGAAGACAACATTTCCGAAGAAATTCGGGCTATTCCGGCCGAAATGCTCGAAAAAGTTGCCCAAAATTGGACTTTCCGAATGGACCACCTAAGACGCAGCCGCGGTCAACATTTAAATGAAATTATCTTCAAAAAGTAAATGTCATGGACCAATCTAACGTTTCAAATAAAGAACCGATGAGATTTTGCAAATTTTATGCGTTTTTTTTTTTTTAAAAGTTATCAAGCTCTTAACAAATCACCCTTTATATAGCCCCCATATAAGCGTCACCCATATTTCAATTCTGGCTCCCTACGTACCGTGCAAAAGTCCATATAGATTCGTAATTATTTGTAGACTTACATACATTTTTGTCTACTATATACCACGTGTGGACTAACTCACAATTTAGAAAACGATTTAAGATACCACAACCCAAGTAATTCGATTGTGCATAACAGTCTTTCGTAGAAGTTTCTACGCAATCCATGGTGGAGGGTACATAAGATTTGGCCTGGCCGAACTTACGGCCGTTTATACTTGTTTAATTGATTTTCAATTAATTTTTTGATTGCTACTATAATGCGATTAAAAACAGAAATGATTAGTTTAAAGTATTTCTGTTTCAATCAAGAAATTAATTAACCCAATTAATTTTTATCTGAATTTGCTTCAATAAGGAAAACAATAGTATCATTCACAGAAATAATTTTGAATAAAAAATATACTTAATTAAAAAATTAATTGATTTCTTCGGTATTTTCAATTAATTTAGGTTCCACAAAAATTCTGTTTTATTATGGTCGAAAATCTCAATTAATTTTCTAATTGAAACAATAAATAATTTATTTTTTATTATGTATTTTTTCATAATTATATGAAAAAAAATTCTTGCAGTATTATAGGAGCTTCTACTTTTCTACGAATTATAATTATAGTTGGATATTTCTCCAATGAACCAATGAAGAGTGTATAAAGAAACTAATTATTCTCGAACAAATTCAAATGAAATTCTTAATTTAATCTTATTTAATTATATTGTTAATCAGTAAATTTTTTTTTTGAATTAAACTTCAATCCTTTAAAAAAGTTTTGGTGATATATTAATTCTGTGTATACAATTAAATTATTTTAAAGTATTTCAGTACGCTTCCAATGTTGCATAATTTACTTGATATTGACTACAGGTTTTAGAAGGTATTTTTTCTAGGTTACTTTGATGTTCTGAGTGAAATTCCGGTTCATTACCTGCAGTGTTGCCGTGCAATTTTAGGCAAAATAAACTGATTTTGAACAAATCTTCAAAATATAATGATGACATCAAATGTTGGCAACTTTTCCGATACACTTGTCTTAGAGCATGGCATAAATTTGTATTTAGCTTATGGTATGGTATTTTTTATGTGAAATCTTTTTTTTTTTGTGGTAGGAGCAGTTTCCAAAATATATATAGTGTAATATAATCGGTCTTTGTTAAAACACATCCAGCAAAAACAGAGTTTCCAAAAAAGTAGGTTTGATCCGCAACTTGTGATCCGGAAGTGGTATTAAAATGATGTTAAGCTCAAAGACAAGGGACCTCCGAACTTTGAAACACTCAGAAATGTCACCAGTATTACTGAGGTGGGATAATCCACCGCTGAAACACTTTTTGGTGTTTGGTCGAAACTGGGTTTGAACCCACGGCGAACATGCTAACCACTTGAAAAATCATTTGAATGAAAAAAAAAAAATTAAAAAACAAAATTTTTCTTACCAATTTCACTTTGTATTGATGTTTTGTATAAAACTATTTTTTTATCATCTAATTTTTAAAATTTTGAAAACTTGTTCGCTCCGACCAGATTAGGTTAGGTATAATGGCACTCCGAGGCTCACTTAGTCTATTCAGTCCATTGAGGCACCACAGTGGTGAACTTCTCTCTTACAAAAACTTCACCACTAATGTTTACCTCAATGGACCAAGGACCTCCTGGCCGAACGGCATTTCACATTGCTAGTATGAATGAAAAAAATAATCTCACTAGCGGTGATTTCTTTTGTAACACCTTTTATTGATTTTCCATTCTTTTTTGCGCAATTTATATTTTGATTTTAAATGTCCGAATAGAATATTTTCAGCGTATTTCGAAAAGGCTTAAAGAGTAAAATCTGGAGATCGGCCTTATATAATAAAATATTAATTGAACCTATAACTTCAGTTCATAATTTTGCTTTTAACTAGGGGGGGGGGGGGGGGGGGAGCTATATATTGAATTTGAAAGAAATCGGATCAAATTTAGATATAGCTCCCATATATATGTATTGCCCGAGTTCGACAAATGTGCCCATGAAACCCGTATTTATTAACCGATCTTACTCAAAGTTGGCAAAATGTAATCTTCTATAGCATTAAATATATGTGCAAAGAATCATCGAAATCGGTTCAGATTTAGATGTAGCTCCCATATATATGTATCGCCCGATTTTGCCAAATTATGTCATGAAACCCTTAATTATCAACCGATCTTAATCAAAGTTGGCTAAATATAATCTTCTATAGCACTAACTATATGTGCAAAAGATCATAGAAATCGGTTCAGATTTAGCTACAGCTCCCATATATATGTACCGCCCGATTTTTGTAAATTTGGCTATAAAACCCTTATTTATCAACCTATAGTACTCAAAGCTGGCCAAATGTAATCTTCTATAGCATTAACTATATGTGCAAAAGATCATAGAAATCGGTTCAGATTTAGCTATAGCTCCCATATATATGTACCGCCCGATTTTTGTAAATTTGGCTATAAAACCCTTATTTATCAACCTATAGTACTCAAAGCTGGCCAAATGTAATCTTCTATAGCATTAACTATATGTGCAAAAGATCATAGAAATCGGTTCAGATTTAGCTATAGCTCCCATATATATGTACCGCCCGATTTTTGTAAATTTGGCTATAAAACCCTTATTTATCAACCGATAGTACTCAAAGTTGGCCAAATGTAATCTTCTATAGCACTAACTGTATGTGCAAAATTTCATCGAAATCGGTTAGATTGAGATATAGCTCCCATATATGCATTGCCCGATTTTGAAAAAGTTCCCCTAATAACCTTATGTGTAGACGCCTCATTTCTTAACTGATCTTACTCAAATTTTGTACTAGGTAATCTTTTGTGGTATTTATCATAGCTTCCATATATATGCATCGCTCGATTTTCCCAAATTTGGCCATAATACTCATATTTATTAACCAATGGTTCTCAAATTGCTCGATTTTTACAAATTTGGATTTTTTACCCACACTAATTGAGCGATTTTCTCTTTTTTAATAATGGGCTCAATATTAGTGGCATACTAACTCCGTAGGTGCAATATAAACTACAGCCAGTATTGCTAGAAGTAGGGGAAATTCCCTATATGTAGGGTTTTGTAATATTTAGCGTATTTTAGGGACGTAGGGCCACAATGTAGGGACATTTTCACTCAACACAATTTGTAATAATTGTTACATTTTGGTGGCTCTAGAGGAGGAAATTAGAAGCCGACAAGGCTTGATCTTTAACAATGCGTGGTAACAACAGTTACCACTCGTGCCAAAAAAAAATCTAACAAAATTTTAAGATTACCACAAATCTACCAAACAAATATATCTTTGGAAATTTTTGTTAAAACGTTATTCCTATAGAAAATTTTGTAAACTTTTTATTTCTACAGAAAATTTTGTCAAAATTGTATTTCTATAGAGTTTATTATGAAAGTTTTATTTCTATAGAGAAATTTCTCAAAAAAATTTGTTTATACCACTCGTGCCAAAAAAAAAAAATCTAACAAAATTTGAAGATTACCACAAATCTACCACACAAATATTTCTATAGAAATTTTTGTTAAAACTTTATGTCTGTAGAAAATTTTGTAAACTTTTTATTTCTATAGAAAATTTTGTCAAAATTGTATTTCTATAGAGTTTATTATGAAAGTTTTATTTCTCAAAAAAAATTGTTTATAGAAACTTTTTCCAACATTTTATTTCTATAGAGATATAACAAAAAAAATACTCTTTTTGGTAGAATTCTACCAACTGTGGCAATAGTGGTGGTAATACAAATTTATTTTCTAGGTTATATACGTTGCATTTTCATGTTTTATTATAATAAAGTACTTAGAACCATTTTTGTTTTGTAAAATTTGTTTAAATTTAACGAAAAATATTGTAAGGAAAATTGTTTGGGAATTGTTGTCCTTGTAGGGTAAACCGAACATTTTCGCTGTCAACACTGACTATGAGCAATAGTCAGATTGAGACAAAGCACTCATAAGCATGTACTCCTTAATTTTCTTATATATGCAACTGCGGTTTATCCTCCAGACCTATATCAATGTTACCCCACAAATGCTTATGATTACTAATTCAGTAAGGGTGGTTTAGGGTATGATATAGTCGGCCCCGCCCGACTTTCTACTTTACTTACTTGTTTTCAAATTGCTCTAATAAATAAAAACAATATAAAAAGAAAATTTCGTTTAAAGGCTAATAATTGATGTTATACATCCACAGAGTATTGTGTGAACTTCCCTAATTTTTTTTCAATTTGTTTTGTTTTGAAAATAACCCCTGATAAATTTCACCACTTCCAGAGTAATGCAAGTGTCATTGCACGACAAGGGATATAATATAGACGATGTCAAATAAATAGGTTCCCACATATACAAATTCATTTTCAAAAGATAAGAGCTAATGCACATGTTTGCCCAAACATTCACATTTATTAGGTCTGTTCACTGTAGTAACATCAACAAAAGAAGGCAAGCAATATTTGTATTTTCCGAATTATTTATTTTAAATGAAACGTTTGTAGTAACTCACAAGTTTACCACATTTTGTGTGCATGTGTAGTAATCTGCAAGGTAAAAAAATATACAAACCATTGTGATCATATAGAAAGGTTTTCTATATCCATAAGGGCTGTCATTCTGGATTTTAAAATATAGAATCCCGGAATCTCGCGATTTTTTTTCGGGATCCCGAAATTTTCGGAATTTTTTTATTAAATATTTTAAGTAATAAAAATCTATATCGCCAAAAATTGCTGTACATTAAAACAATTTAATTTAATTCAATATTATTAATAAAAGAACATAAGAGAAAATTAAAAACCAATTTCAAATTGCTATAATACCTAACGAAAATCTAGTCCAACTCAACAAGAAAAGAAAAACAAAAAATTGTGACAAAAAAGCAATTTCATATCGCTATCTTCTTCAGCAAAACATTTTAAGTATTTGGTGTTAGATTAGGACGGGATTTATCCCGGGTGGCAGCCCTAACATCCATACTCTTCTCTGGTTTGTATATTTCATAACATAGCTTCAGACATTGGCCACATGTACAATACAATGATTTTATTTTGTTTTGATTTGTTTGTCCGTGTATGCTTCCTCCATTCTTTGGGCTTTTTTTTTTGCTGCATTCGCCCCACAATAACTTGTCCGTCGCTAGTCACACTTAGTGTGTATAGTTTTGTTCTTCATTTTGCTGTCTTTCTCCATCAACAAACCATCATCATCATCAACACCATCATCATCACCACCACCCGCACTCACCCACCCTCACAGATAGTCATTTGCAATTGTTGCATTCTGCAGATACATTGTGTTCGCCTACATCGTATCACCACCATCATCTTCATCACGACAAACGTGGCTGCCGTTAACATGTGTCTGTAAGTCGGTCGTTTGATTTGTTCAGTATCGTGTATTTCTTTTTCTTGTGAGTGTTTGTTTCTTCTTATTGTTGTTTTCTTCTGTTTCCTTTTGCTTTTCATTTTCTACACACAACATACAACACACAATGCCATACAAGCCCACACATACATTCTTCCGTCATCACAATACTTGATACAACGTGTATCTCACAGAGCTGCTCAGTTGTTTGCCGCAGTAGCAGTGCTGTTAACTGCGACTTTGCTGTTACTTCGGTGTTTGAAGGTTTTATAAAGGAATCAAACAAGTTGCATGGGGAAATGTGAATGTTTCTTGTGATTTAAGGGGTACTCTTATTGGGGTCGAGGAAGTGCCCAAGTATTAAATCATTTATGCAAAAAAATAATTTAAAAAAAAATATATTATTAACAAGTATATACAGAACTAAGTTCGGCCGGGCCGAATCTTAAATACCCACCACCATGAACAAATTTTAGCGTTTCCTTTGAAATTTCAGGAGGACTTGAGGACACTTCCCGAATATAAATTTAAAGATTTCATCTATGAGGACTATATCAGATTCTGGATTTATAAGAACCATTTTTGTTCGAGTTTTAGAGGAATCATTAACATCTCTTGTAAGTGTGCAAGAAACTTATAAAATAACGTCTTGATTTGAAATCTTAAATCTGTAGAAGTAAAATCTGGAAATTTTACATTGAGTTTCAAGCAATTTCTACACCCTCAAGAAGTGAAGTCGGTCTATATGGAGGCATTACCAAATGGACCGATAAAAACTTAATCCGATACACGTTTTTGTGAGCCTAAAATACGAGAATATTTAAAATTTCAGGCAATTAAGATAAAAACTACGGTTTCTAGAAACCCAAGGAGTTAAATCGGGAGATCGTTCTTATGGGGGCTATACTAAAATATGGACCGATACTCACCGTTTTCGGCACACCTCTTTATGACCCGAAAATACCTCTAGATTTCCAATTTCAGGCAAATAGGATAAAAACTTCGGATTCTAGAAGCCCAAGATGTAAAATCGGGATATCGGTCTGTATGGGGGCTATACCAAAATATGGACCGATACTCACAATTTTTGGCACACGTATTTGTGGTCCTACAATACCTCTAGATTTCCAATTTCAGGCAAATAGGATAAAAACTTCGGATTCTAGAAGCCCAAGAAGTAAAATTGGGAAATCGGTCTATGTGGGGGCTATACCAAAATATGGACCGATACTCACCATTTTCGGCACACCTCTTTATGGTCCTAAAATACCTCTAGATTTCCAATTTCAGGCAAATAGGATAAAAACTTTGGATTATAGAAGCCCAAGAAGTAAAATCGGGAAATCGGTCTGTATGGGGCTATACCAAAATATGGACCGATACTCACAATTTTTGGCACACGTATTTGTGGTCCTACAATACCTCTAGATTTCCAATTTCAGGCAAATAGGATAAAAACTTCGGATTCTAGAAGCCCAAGAAGTAAAATCGGGAGACCGTTCTTATGGGGGCTATACCAACATATGGACCGATACTTACCATTTTCGGCACACCTCTTTATGGTCCTTAAATACCTCTAGGTTTCTAATTTCAGACAAATTGGATAAAAACTACGGTTTCTATAAGCCCAAGACCTCAAATCGGGAGGTCGTTTTATATGGGGACCATACCAAAACATGGACCGATACTCACAATTTTTGGCGCACGTATTTGTGGTTATACAATACCTCTAGATTTCCAATTTCAGGTAAATTGAATAAAAACTGCGATTTCTATAAGCCCAAGAAGTGAAAAAAATCGGTCTATATGGGGGCTATACCAAAATATGGACCGATACTCACCATTTTTGGCACACCTCTTTATGGTCATAAAATACCTCTAGATTTCACATTCCAGGCAAATTGGATAAAACCTACGATTTCTATAAGCCCAAGACCCCAAATCTGAAGGTCGGTTTATATGGGGACGATATCAAAACCTGGACCGATATATCCCATCTTCGAACTTGACCTGCCTGCAGAAAAAAGACGAGTTTGTGCAAAATTTCAGCACGATTGCTTCATTATTGAAGACTGTAGCGTGATTACAACAGACAGACAGACAGACAGACGGACAGACGGACATCGTTATATCGTCTTAGAATTTCTCCCTGATCAAGAATATATATACTTTATATAGTCGGAAATCGATATTTCGATGTGTTACAAACGGAATGACAAACTTATTATACCCCCGTCACCATTCTATGGTGGTGGGTATAAAAATATGTACTATTCTTCGATAATTAAAAAAAAATATGTACTATTCTTCGATAAACTTAATAAACTATTTAACTCATTTTTAAGTTTATGTGTTTTGAAATTACGAAGATACTATAAGACACAATATACTATAAGACACAATGACGACAAGGTACTACTTGAAAATGTGCCTATACCTTCAGGTGCATTGAAATAAATATTGGCCTAATATAAAAAAAATTATGCAACCTAAATTTTAGGATACGCGATATGCTCTGTCAATATTGAGGACTAATAACTAAAGAAATTTTAATTAAAACATTTTTGATTTAAAGAAATAATCTTCAAATTAACTTAGCATTGGATTAGATGGAATAGCTTTACAAATAGACTAATAATAATTTTGAAGATTTTGCATCTTTTGTTAAAAGTTTAAAAAAAGAGAAAAGCATTGTTTTTATACCCTCCACCATAGGATGAGGGTATATTAACTTTGTCATTCCGTTTGTAATACATAGAAATATTGTTCTGGGTCGTGGTGAAATTCTGAGTCGATCTAAGCATGTCCGTCCGTCCGTCTGTTGAAATCACGCTAACTTCCGAACGAAACAAACTATCGACTTGAAACTTGGCATAAGTAGTTGTTATTAATGTAGGTCAAATGGTATTGCAAATGGGCCATATTGGAAATTTGGTAGTAGCTGCAAGTAAATGGTATATAACAACTATGCAAAAATTGGTCCATATCGGTTCATAATTATATATAGCCCCCATATAACCCGATCCCCAAATTTGAACTCCGGAACTTCTTGGAGAAGCAAAATTCATCCGATTCGGTACATTAAGTACATTAAGCTAGTATATGGCCGCTAACAACCATGCCAAAATTGGTCCATATCGGTCTACAGTTATATATAGCCGATCGCCATTTACACAGAAATTGGTCCATAGCGCCAAAAATAAACTATCAACATTATATTTCTATAGAACATTTTGTCAAAATTTTATTACGAAAAAAAAATTTTGTCAAGATTTTATTTCTATCGGAAATTTTGTCAAAATTTTATTTCTATAGAAAATTTTGTCAAAATGTTATTTTTATAGAAAATGTTGTCAAACTGAATTATATACGTATTTAATCGGCCTTTTGTTATACCCACCACCATAGAATGGTGATGGGGGTATAATAAGTTTGTCATTCCGTTTGTATCACATCGAAGTATCGATTTCCGACTATATAAAGTATATATATTCTTGATCAGGGAGAATTTCTAAGACGATATAACGATGTCTGTCTGTCTGCCTGGCTGTATGTTGTAATCACGCCACAGTCTTCAATAATGAAGCAATCGTGCTGAAATTTTTCACAAACTCGTCCTTTGTCTGCAGGCAGGTCAAGTTCGAAGATGGGCTATATCGGTCCAGGTTTCGATATAGTTCCCATATAAACCGACCACTCGATTTGGGGTCTTGGGCTTATACAAACCGCAGTTTTTATCCAATTTGCCTGAAATTTGAAACCTAGAGGTATTTTAGGACCATAAAGAGGTGTGCCAAAAATGGTGTGTATCGGTCTATGTTTTGATATAGCCCCCATATAGACCGATCTCCCGATTTTACTTCTTGGTCTTCTAGAATCCATACTTTTTATCCAATTTGCCTAAAAATTGAAATCAAGAGTTACGTTAGGATCATAAAGAGGCGTGCCAAAAATAGTGCGTATCGGTCCATGTTTTGGTATAGCCCCCATATAGGCCTTATAGAATCCGTAGTTTTTACCCAATTTGCCTGGAATTTGAAATCTATATGTATTCTAGGACCATAAGGGGGTGTTCCAAAAATGGTGATTATTTTCTTGATCAGGGTTCTAAAATGATTTAACCATCCATTCGTCTATCTGCTGTAAACTGTAGGCAGCAAGCAGGTCAAGTTCGAAGAAGGGCTATATCGATCCATGTTTTGATATAACCTCCATTGATATAACAAAGCTACGCGCAAAGAAAAACAAGTATATACGGCCGTAAGTTCGGCCAGGCCGAATCTTATGTACCCTCCACCATGGATTGCGTAGAAACTTCTACGAAAGACTGTCATTCACAAATTTCAACTCACTCGGATGAAATTTGCTCCTCCAAGAGGCTCCAAAACCAAATCTCGGGATCGGTTTATATGGGGGCTATAAATGATTATGGACTGATATGGACCACTTTCGGCATGGTTGTTAAATATCATATACTACCACCACGTACCAAATTTCAACCAGATCGGATGAATTTTGCTTCTCCAAAAGGCACCGGAGGTCAAATCTGGCGATCGGTTTATATGGAGGCTATATATAATTATGGACTAATATGAACCAATTCCTGCATGGTTGTTGGATACCATATACTAACATCACGTACCAAATTTCAACCGAATCGGTCGAATTTTGCTCTTCCAAGGGGCTCCGGAGGTCAAATCTGGGGATCGGTTTATATGGGGGCTATATATAATTATGGACCGATTTCGACCAATTTTTGCATGGGAGTTTGAGGCCATATATTAACACCACGTACCAAATTTCAACTGAATCAGATAAATTTCAAGTTTCAAGTCGATAGCTTGTTTCGTTCGGATGTTAGCGTGATTTCAACCGACGGACGGACGCACATGCTCAGATCGACTCAGAATTTCACCACGACCCAGAATATATATACTTAATGGGGTCTTAAATCAATATTTCGATGTGTTACAAACGGAATGACAAAGTTAATATACCCCCCATGCTATGGTGGAGGGTATAAAAAAAAAAAAGTTTAGAAAACGTGTACCGAAAACGTTTTTCTTTTGAGTTGAGTTTTTTTGAATTGCTTCGAAAAGTATACACTTTTATCACCAAAACAAATTCGTTTGTTACAAAATTTTTATTTTTTCAATAAAAAAAGTTATTTTTAAACCAACAGCACAGTCCATTTCGTTGATATCAAACACTGTTCTTTTCAGACCTTAGGTCTTTAATAAAACACATTTTGCAGTTCATAGTAAAAATTTAATATAGGAGAATGTAATGTTGAACATTTTTTCGGAATCTTCCGACCATATCTGGAATATATGTAAAAAAAAAAAAACAACAAAAAACTTTTGGTCGAAGCAGGGATTGAACCCACGACCCTTGGCATGCAAGTCGGACGTAGCAACCACTGATCCACGGTGCCCAACTAAATGTATTTTTCTGTTAAATAAACTTTGTTTAATCGGATCGTGGGCGCCGCAAGCTATGCTATATAAATATAACTTATATGGGTAATTGTCTATTGATGACAATAACGGCTACGTAGCTCAGTGGATAGTGTGTTGGCTTACAAATTGCATGGTCCGCGGTACGATTCTCCGTCCAGGCGAAAGGTAAAAAAAATTAAAATTTATAAAATCGTATAATTTCTTCTACATTGTTTGTATTACAGAAAAAGGTGCTAATAACTAAAAAACTTCGTGGAAGTGAGAAAGATGTGAGGGGAAAATGCAATTAGCTAGAAAAAAAATTTTGAGGTAGTCTTTATGAAATTGTTTTTACATCGTGGAAAAGAATAAACGTTTATCACAAAATGTATATACTTTTCTTCCAAATACACTTCCTTTCAAGGAAACGCAAATGAGAAACGAACTTTGTTTGTCTAAAATTTCGTTTGGGAGGAAAGAATTATTCGTTTTAGCATTCGTTTTTTAAGGACATGAAGTCTTTGTGCCGTCAATATTTTTTTTAAGTGTAGTTATATCAAATTATTTACTCTAATTTTTTTTAGACATTTTCCACTAGCTTCCCATATGCTTGCATTTTTCTCTCAATTTAAAATTTACAAAAATATTTCTCCAATAGGATGGCAACTTTATTAAAATTTTTTATAAAGGGTGATTCTTTTGAGGTTAGGATTTTCATGCATTAGTATTTGACAGATCACGTGGGATTTCAGACATGGTGTCAAAGAGAAAGATGCTCAGTAGGCTTTGACATTTCATCATGAATAGACTTACTAACGAGCAACGCTTGCAAATCATTGAATTTTATTACCAAAATCAGTGGCAGAAAATCCGCTTTTTTATCGACAAATTTTGTTCAGCGATGAGGCTCATTTCTGGTTGAATGGCTACGTAAATAAGCAAAATTGCCGCATTTGGAGTGAAGAGCAACCAGAAGCCGTTCAAGAACTGCCCATGCATCCCGAAAAATGCACTGTTTGGTGTGGTTTGTACGCTGGTGGAATCATTGGACCGTATTTTTTCAAAGATGCTGTTGGACGCAACGTTACGGTGAATGGCGATCGCTATCGTTCGATGCTAACAAACTTTTTGTTGCCAAAAATGGAAGAACTGAACTTGGTTGACATGTGGTTTCAACAAGATGGCGCTACATGCCACACAGCTCGCGATTCTATGGCCATTTTGAGGGAAAACTTCGGAGAACAATTCATCTCAAGAAATGGACCGGTAAGTTGGCCACCAAGATCATGCGATTTGACGCCTTTAGACTATTTTTTGTGGGGCTACGTCAAGTCTAAAGTCTACAGAAATAAGCCAGCAACTATTCCAGCTTTGGAAGACAACATTTCCGAAGAAATTCGGGCTATTCCGGCCGAAATGCTCGAAAAAGTTGCCCAAAATTGGACTTTCCGAATGGACCACCTAAGACGCAGCCGCGGTCAACATTTAAATGAAATTATCTTCAAAAAGTAAATGTCATGGACCAATCTAACGTTTCAAATAAAGAACCGATGAGATTTTGCAAATTTTATGCGTTTTTTTTTTAAAAAAAGTTATCAAGCTCTTAACAAATCACCCTTTAGAACCAAAAAAGAAAAACAAAAACGTATTTCAATTAAAATTTAAAATGTTGATATTATGACACCATCATCTCATTGGGAAAAATCTAATTTACGCTAATCACATAGTTGACGTGCATCATTCAGCCATGTTGATATTTGCATACATAAAAATATCAATTATTTTAAAATGGGAGAAAAGTTAATTACCTCAATTTTTGGATATGGTTACACAAGCGAAGCAACAAAAAAAATGCCATTGAATATTTTATTAATAAATTAAAAGTTTATATTATTAATGAACATCAAAATGTAGAATATTTTTCCATTATTAAAGCTGACGAGTGAAAAAAGAAAACAGCTGCAATTTTTGTATATTGAAGGAAAATAGCCATTTAAAAAAAAATTATAAACATAATTTATGGTCATTTATAAATTTAATCAATAGTATGGTCATTTATAAATCTAATCATTAGTTGAATAATTAATTGAAAATTGTAATAAATTTTAATATATGTGTTTTTTTTTGCAGGAATGTGTTTGGTCTAATTTTAATGGCATACACTAAGCCATAAAAAATAAAATTTTAATCGAAAAAAATTCCGTATTTAATTTGGCTGATATTCTAAATTGAAACCAAAAGCAAAAATTTCACCCATCAGAATTAAAGATAAAATTAAAGCACAATGTGAAAAAAATAAAACGCTTGTAGCCAATAGTTTGTCGTCATATACAAAATCCTTGCTAATCGACATTAACCTAAAGTTTCCTGGCACCAGTGAGGAAACATTACTAGCTTCCTTAATTTGAGTTGTCCTAATTCCGAAAACTAAAAGGAAAATATAATGGTATGTATGTCAAAAGTTCATTTACCCTTTTATTTATGTAATGATGTATGTAAACAGATACATATCTAAGTTGGTTTATTAGGTTGTGCCGATTAAGATTGAAATTTGCATAAATGTATAAAAAAAAACAAGTATATACGGCCGTAAGTTCGGCCAGGCCGATACTTATGTACCCTCCACCATGGATTGCCTAGAAACTTCTTCTAAACACTGCCATCCACAATCGAATTACTTAAGTTGCGGTAACGCTTGCCGATGGCAAGGTTTATTAAAACCTCATAACACCGTCTTCTAAATTGTATGCAAGTGCATACGTGGTATATATTAAATCAAAAAAGACATAAAATTTTGACAAAATTTTCTATAGAAATAATATTTTAACAAAATTTTCTATAGAAATAAAATTTTGACAAAATTTTCTATAGAAATAAAATTTTGACAAAATTTTCTATAGAAATAAAATTGTGACAAAATTTTCCATAGAAATAAAATTTTGGTAGATTTTTTTGTCTCGAGTGGCAACCATGATTACGAACCGAATAAAATTTTAACAAAAATTTCTATAGATATAAAATTTTGACAAAATTTTCTATAGAAATAATATTTTAACAAAATTTTCTATAGAAATAAAATTTTGACAAAATTTTCTATAGAAATAAAATTTTGACAAAATTTTCTATAGAAATAAAATTGTGACAAAATTTTCCATAGAAATAAAATTTTGGTAGATTATTTTTGGCTCGAGTGGCAACCATGATTACGAACCGAATAAAATTTTAACAAAAATTTCTATAGATATAAAATTTTGACAAAATTTTCTATAGAAATAAAATTTTGACAAAATTTTCTATAGAAATAAAATTTTGACAACATTTTCTATAGAAATAAAATTTTGACAAAATTTTCTATAGAAATAAAATTTAAAAAAAAAAAATTCTAACGAAATAAAATTTTAACAAAATTTTCTATAGAAATAAAATTTTAACAAAATTTTCTATAGAAATAAAATTTTAACAAAATTTTCTATAGAAATAAAATTTTTAAAAAATTTTCTATAGAAATAAAATTTTGACAAAAGTTTCTATAGAAATAAAATTTTGGTAGATTATTTTTGGCTCGAGTGGCAACCATGATTATGAACCGATATGGACCAATTTTTGTGTGATTGGAGATCAGCTATATTTAACTATAGACCAATATGGACTAATTTTGGTATGGTTGTTAGCGGCCATATACTAACACTACGTTCCAAATTTTAACCGAATCGGATGAATTTTGCTCCTCAAAGAGGCTCCAGAGGTCAAATCTGGAGAACGTTTTATATGGGGGCTATATATAATTATGGGCCGATATGTACCAATTCTGGCACGGTTGTTAAAGATCATATACTAACACCATGCTCCAAATTAAAACCGGATTGGATGAAATTTGCTTCTCTTGGAGACTTCGCAAGCCAAATAAACCGATGTGGACCAATTTTTGCACGGTTATTAGAGACCATATACCAACTCCATGTACCAAATTTCAGCCGGATCGGATGAAATTTGCTTCTCTTTGAGGATCCGCAAGCCAAATCTGGGGATCGGTTTATATGGGGGCTATATATAATTATGGACCGATGTGGACCACTTTTTGCATGGTTGTTAGAGACCATATACCAACATCATGTACCAAATTTCAGCAGGATCGGATGAAATTTGGTTCTCTTTGAGGCTCCGCAAGCCAAATCTGGGGATCGGTTTATATGGGGGCTATATATAATTATGGACCGATGTGGACCAATTTTTGCGTGGTTGTTAGCGACCATATACCAACATCATGTACCAAGTGTCAGCCGGATCGGATGAAATTTGGTTCTCTTTGAGGCTCCGCAAGCCAAATCTGGGGATCGGTTTATATGGGGGCTATATATAATTATGGACCGATGTGGACCAATTTTTGCGTGGTTGTTAGCGACCATATTCCAACATCATGTACCAAGTGTCAGCCGGATCGGATGAAATTTGGTTCTCTTTGAGGCTCCGCAAGCCAAATCTGGGGATCGGTTTATATGGGGGCTATATATAATTATGGACCGATGTGGACCAATTTTTGCATGGTTGTTAGAGACCATATACCAATATCGTGTACCAAATTTCAGCAAGATCGGATGAAATTTGCTTCTCTTTGAGGCTCCGCAAGCCAAATCTGGAGATGGGTTTATATGGGGGCTATATATAATTATGGACCGATGTGGACGAATTTTAGCGTGGTTGTTAGACACCATATACGAACATTATGTACCAAATTTCAGCCAGATCGGATGAAATATGCTTCTGTTAGAGGCTCCACAAGCCAAATCTGAGGGTCCCTTTATATGGGGGCTATACGTAAAAGCGGACCGATATGGCCCATTTGCAATACCATCCGACCTACATCAATAACAACTACTTGTGCCAAGTTTCAAGTGGATAGCTTATTTCGTTCGGAAGTTAGCGTGATTTCAACAGACGGACGGACGGACATGCTCAGATCGACTCCGAATTTCACCACGACCCAGAATATATATACTTTATGGGGTCTTAGAGCAATATTTCGATGTGTTACAAACGGAATGACAAAGTTAATATACCCCCATCCTATGGTGGAGGGTATAACAACATATTACAATCAATCAAAAAAAAAATCAAAATTTCAAATTGTAGATAAGTGAGACTTGACGATAAATATATAAAATAATGTCTATTGTTAAAGGGTCGCGAGATCCTCCATCGATTTTTTTCCATTTTTTGCAATACTTCGGGGCACATGTTGGGAATCCAAAATGGTTTTGGGGAAGCTCATTTTGCATTCGCAGAAAATTAGTGTTTTTAAATATTAAGCCTACTCTAATGTAGATAATTGGAACTACCTACTACTAAATACAAGAACGTATGTTCCATAACTCACGAGTGTTCTGTGTATCTTTCAGATACTGACTTGTTTGAATTCGTTGTAAAAATATTGTCTGTCTTATCATCGATTCGGTAGGATTTCTCTACTTTAGTGAAGGTTGTTCGACCCTCATATCGGCCAAACAGAATTGCTTTTCAATATGTTTGCAAAAAATCGTATACGAACATGTGAACATAGACGAACATACATACATACATTAAGGTATTTATGAAGTATGTATTCAGTATATGTTTATATTATCGTAGAACAAACATATCCATTATTCATATACTCAATATACTCCTATGTATCTAATACGTGGAGGAAAACAAATGCCTGTTTGTTTTAGCACCAAAAAAAAAAACAAAATGTTTTAGGATTAAGAAGAAACAGAATACACTTTTGAAAGGCAAATTATAAATATTTCTATATTTGTAAATATTTTCGGTATTTTATTATTTTTGTTTTCACAATGTTGCAGGAAATGTATACAAACTGAAGTATTAAATCTAAAGATTCAATACTTCAGTTTATTTAAAGACGATTTCTTTAAATCAAAAAAGTGTTTCTTTAATATAAAGACAATTTGCATAGTCCAAAGACATGCGGAAACTTGCGCCCCAAATTTATTAAAAAATAGGTATATATGCCTGTAAGTTCGGCCAGGTCGAATCTTATGTACCCTACACCATGGATTGCGTAGAAGCTTCTACTGTAATTCACCATCGAATTACTTGAGTTGTGGTTACACTTGGGTATCTTAAACATTCCTTTTTTATAACTCAAACTGCTCACCCCTCAATAAATTCACAATACCTCAAAATTGTAATACCCGTCTTTTACTTTCTAATCTTCCCTGTTGCTCGACTTGGTGGTATAATTTCTCATACACTGGGATATTATTCCACCTACTGACCTTCCACAATTCTCCTAGGGCCTTGGTATCTCAAAGTGTTATACAGTCCACACACTACTCCAGGAATTGGTGTCCACTTTGCTCTCACTCCAAACAGCCACCGTCACCAATCCCCCTATAACCCTAACTTTAAACATGGTATCTTAAATCTAAATATCATCTTATAAATTATAAGCTAGTTCATAGGGGGTATATATTTGACAAAAAAAAAAAACAGATTGAATAGTTACACTGAAAAAAATATTTACGTGTTATTAAAGATCACAAAAACTACATTTTAGGATGTACAATTTACAAAATGTTAATGACAATTATATTTAAAACAATTACATTTTAATTAAAATAAAGTTTATAATCAACAAGTATATACGGCCGTAAGTTCGGCCAGGCCGAATCTTATGAACCCACCACCATGGATTGCGTGGAAACTTCTACTAAAGACTGTCATCCACAATCGAATTACTTGGATTGCGCTAATACTTGCCGATGACAAGGTATCTTAAAACTTCTTAACATCGTCTTCTAAATTGTAAGTTAGTCCATGCGGGGTATATATTAAACAATAAAGGCCGATTAAATAAATACGTATATAATTCAGTTTGACAAAATTTTCTATAGAAATAAAATTTTGACAAAATTTTCTATAGAAATAAAATCTTGACAAAATTTTCTATAGAAATAAAATTTTAATAAAATTTTCTATACAAATAAAATTTTGACAAAATTTTCTATAGAAATAAAATTTTGATAAAATTTCCTATATGTTAAAAATAAAATTTTGGTAGATTATATTTGACGATTTCCACCAATTTTTGTATGATTTGCCATCAGCTATACATAACTATAGACCGATATGGACCAATTTTTTGTGCGGCCCTATACTAGCGCACTGTACCAAATTTCAACCGAATTGGATGAATTTTGCTCCTCCAAGAAGATCCGGAGGTCAAATCTGGGTATCGATTTATATGGGGGCTATATATAATTATGAACCGATATGGACCAATTTTTGCATGGTTGTTAGAGACCATATACTAACACCACGTACCAAATTTCAACCGGATCGGATAAATTTTGCTCCTCCAAGAAGATCCGGAGGTCAAATCTGGGTATCGATTTATATGGGGGCTATATATAAGTATGAACCGATATGGGCCAATTTTTGCATGGTTATTAGAGACCATATACTAACACCACATACCAAATTTCAACCCGATCGGATGAAATTTTCTCCTCCAAGAGGCTCTGGAGGTCAAATCTGGGATCGTTTTATGTGGGGGCTATATATAATTATGGACCGATATTGACCAATTTTTGCATGGTTATTAGAGTATATGGTATACTAACACAACATACCAAATTTCAACCGGAACGGATGAAATTTCTTCCTTGTTAGAGACCATATACTAACACCACGTACCAAATTTCAAACGGATCGGATGAATTTTGCTCCTCCAAGAACATCCGGAGGTCAAATCTGGGATCGGTTTTTATGGGGGCTATATATAATTATGGACCGATATTGACCAATTTTTGCACAGTTGTTAGAGACCTTATATTAACACCACGTACCAAATTTCAACCGGATCGGATGTGTTTTGCTCCTTCAAGAGACTCCGGAGGTCGAATCTGGGGATCGGTTTATATGGGGGCTATATATGATTATGAACCGATATGGACCAATTTTTTCATGATTATTAGGGACCATATAGTAACACCACGTACCAAATTTCAACTGGATCGGATGAATTTTGCTCCTCCAAGAGGCTCCGCAAGCCATATCTGGGGGTCGGTTTATATGGGGGCTATACGTAAAAGTGGTCCGATTGGCCCATTTGCAATACCATCCAACCTACATCAATAACAACCACTTGTGTCAAGCTTCAAGTCGATAGCTTATTTCGTTCGGAAGTTAGCGTGATTTCACCAGATTGACTGACGGACAGACATCGATAGATCGACTCAGAATTTCACCACGACCCAAAATATATATACTTTATGGGGTCTTAGACCAATATTTCGATGTGTTACAAACAGAATGACAAAGTTGATATAGTCTCCATCCTACGGGGGAGGGTATAAAAAGGATGATGCAAAAATTTTAAAATTGCGCATCCTAAAAATTAATATTTAATATCGCGTAAATATTTTTTCAGCGTGACTAAATTGTTTACAATTTGGATATTATGGCCATATTTGCCTATATAGAAAGAACATATAAATCGCAGGTTAAATCTAAATCGGAGCCGATGTCATTCCAATTGGAATAAAATCTCATTGACTCTGGGGGGGTAAAATGTAGGTATTCTAGTCATATTTACCCCATCGGCCAAACATATATATGGGGGCTATATTTGAATCAAAAATCAAAATTTTGACCAAATGAGAATGAAAATACAATAAATGAGATCTACATCTCTAGATTTAAAGCTTCCTAAAAATATCATTATTATAAAAAGCAGCATTTTTAGTTTGAAATTAATACCAAAATCCTTATAGGAAACTCAAAATTTTTGCATCCAAGTATTTTTTTTAGTGTAGGAGTTTTGTAAAATTTCTTTATTCTGATATTATTTCCCATGTGGTACATACACTAAAAAAAATATATTTACGTGGTATTAAAGATTACTCTACCTAAATTTTAGGATGCGCAATTTACACAATATTAAGAACAAAATTCTTTAACATAATGAAATTTTAGTGAGAAGAAAATTTATAATCTTTGCTTAAATTTGTTTTTATAAAATTTAGTATATAAATTTCCACAATGTCTATAATACACTTAGGGAATTTATTTCATTTGATGTATTTAATGTACAATGAAACATATCAAATTTGGATACTCTTAGAAGCCGATCATCAGTGCACTCAAAAAAAAGTGAACTCTCTATTTCACTAAAGCCAATTTAACTTTATTTTAGTTCAGGGAATTATTATGTTTGAAGAAAGTTTCCTTTACTCTAATAATTTTTTGTGTACGTTAGTTAAATTAACTAAAACCTAGGAAAAAATATACTCAAATGAAGCATAAAGATTAACTAAATTCGTGTCTTCCACAAAATAGTTCAGAATTTCTTTAAATTTGCAAATTTTACCAAAAATGCGTCCATCATGAACTTAATATTTCACTAAAGACATTCTTGCAATTTTGAACTCCAAGTTTTTCTAACAAGTGAAAGCACTTAGTTATGTCTAATAAATTTTCTTGAATTTGTCGAAAAATATTTACTTACTTTTATGACATCGGCGTGACGCCAACGTTTGTAATACTGTTTAGTTAAAATTTTCTACAAATATTAAAAATTTTCTAAAATTAACCGAAAGTTTTCTTCCTGGTGGGTTCACTGTTTTTTCAGTGCGGACACAATTTAGGCGACTATGCGTGTCCACTTTGGTTTCACTGTATTTATTTTAGTACTTAAAATCTTAGCGATAATCAATTTTATATTTAAAGTGGCTTTACATATTCTCTTATTTATATGCTCATATATTTACCGTGTCGTGCTTTTACTATTTAATCGCACATTCATCTTTTTCTTTATCAATCAAGTGATTGATTGTAAAATCACTCTGTATAAATTCGCCTGACTGTTCTGAGGAATATGCCGACTCGACATGCTATTCTTGGTAATGAATTCAACGCTCATCGAACAAATTTATTCGATTTAAACAATGATATGGAAATTCATTAAATGTATTTAAATATATGTGAGTAGGGAACGAATAGCAAATGGAGACATTGAAGAAATAAAGACAATATTTTACATGGTAAATGTGTGTAGAACAACATTTCCCAAATTTTTTATAGAAATAAAGTTTTGACAAAATTTTCTAAAGAAATAAATTTTTGACAAAGTTTTTTATAGAAATAAAATTTTGACAAAATTTTCTATAGAAATAAAATTTTGACAAAATTTTCTATAGAAATAAAATTTTGACAAAATTTTCTATAGGAATAAAATTTTGACTAAATTTTCTATAGAAATAAAATTTTGACTAAATTTTCTTAGAAATAAAATTTTGACAAATTTTCTATAGAAATAAAATTGTGGCAAATTTTTCTATAGAAATAAAATTTTGACAATTTTTTCCATAGAAATAAAATTGTGATAAAATTTGCTATAGAAATAAAATTGTGGCAAATTTTTCTATAGAAATAAAATTTGACAAATTTTCTATAGAAATAAAATTTTGACAAAATTTTCTATGGAAATAAAATTTTGATAAAATTTTCTATAGAAATAAAATTGTGACAAATTCTTCTCTAATAATAAAATTTTGACAACATTTTCCATAGAAATAAAGTTTTGATAAAATTTTGATAGAAATAAAATTTTGACAAATTTTTCTATAGAAATAAAATTTTGACAAAATTTTCTACAGAAATAAAATTGTGATAAAATTTTCTATAGGAATAAAATTTTGCAAATTTTTCTCTAATAAAAAAAGTTTGTCACAATTTTCTTTAGAAATAAAATTTTAACAACATTTTCTACAGACATAAAATTTTGAAAATTTTTTCTATAGAAATAAAATTTCGACAAAATTTTTTATAGAAATAAAAAGTTGACAACATTTTCTAAAGAAATAAAATGTTGACAAAATTTTCTATAGAAATAAAATTTTGACAAAATTTTCTACAGAAATAAAATTTTGGCAAAATTTTCTATAGAAATAGCATTTTGACAAAATTTTCTATAGAAATAACATTTTAACAAAATTTTCTATATTAGTAAAATTTTGACAAAATTTTCTATATTAGTAAAATTTTGAAAAAAATCCTATAGAAATAAAATTTTGACAAATTTTTCTATAGATATAAAATTTTAACAAAATTCCCTATAGAAATCAAATTTTGACAAAATTTTCTATAGAAATAACATTTTTACCAAAAATTTTTTACAAAATTTTCTATATTAGTAAAATTTTTGACAAAATTTTCTATAGAAACAAAATTTTGACAAATTTTTCTATATCATTAAAATTTTGACAAAATTTTCTATATTAGTAAAATTTTGACAAAATTTTCTATATTAGTAAAATTTTGACAAAATTTTCTATAGAAATAAAATTTTGACAAAATTTTCTATAGAAATAAAATTTTGACAAAATTTTCTATAGAAATAAAATTTTGACAAAATTTTCCATAGAAATAAAATTTTGACAAAATTTTCTATAGAAATAAAATTTTGACAAAATTTTCTATAGAAATAAAATTTTGACAAAATCTTCTATAGACATAAAATTTTGACAAAATTTTCTATAGAAATAAAATTTTGAGAAAATTTCCTACAAAAATAAAATTTTGACAAAATTTTCTATAAAAATAAAATTTTGACAAAATTTTCTATAGAAATAAAATTTTAAAGAAATTTTCTACAGAAATAAAACTTTGACCAACTTTTCTATAGAAATAAAATTTTGATAAGATTTTCTATAGACATGCAATTTTCTATAGAAATAAAATTTTGACAATTTTTTTTTTATAGAAATAAAATTGTTGTTGTTTTTTATTGCAGCGTAAAACCATACATTGACTAAACTACAAGAGTAGCTTAACCAACAGAGGAAAAGAATGTTTGTCAAATTTATTTGACATGTGAATTCAAATCGATGATTTGACAGTGGCATAGGAAAAGAGATATGTTTGTTTCGAATTTATTTCGGCATAAGCCGGCTATCAATGTAAAACCTTTTTTCGGAGGGTTCAAGTGTGGTTTTTGTTGGGTTTAATAAACTGCCTGAATTTATTCTGATAATTGGTTGATAGTTTTGCTGCAAGTAGAGGATGCTGATGAGGAATGTGGTAATTCCGAAACGTGCGTCCATCCAACCATCTTGCAGTCTATAGGGCTTTGCCCAAATAAATTTGACAAACATTCTTTTCCTCTGTTGGTTAAGCTACTCTTGTAGTTTAGTCAATGTATGGTTTTAAGCTGCAATAAAAAACAACAACAATGCTTAAAGAACAAAACCAACAATAACAAAACAAAACAAATAGAAATAGAAATAAAATTTTGACAAAATTCCCTATAGAAATAAAATTTTTACAAAAACTTTCTACGGAAATAAAATTTTGACAAAATTTTCTATAGAAATAAAATTTTGACAAAATTTTCTATAGAAATAAAATTTTGACAAAATGTTCTATAGAAATAAAATTTTAACAAAATTTTCTATAAAAATAAAATTTTGACAAAATTTTCTATAAAAATAAAATTTTGGCAAAATTTTCTATAAAAATAAAATGTTTACAAAATTTTCTATAGATATAAAATTTTGACAATTTTTTTATAGAAATAAAATGTTGACAAAATTTTCTATAGAAATAAAATTTTGATAAAATTTTCTATAGAAATTAAACTGTGAAACATCTTTCTATAGGAATACAATTTTGACAAATTTTTATACCCTCCACCATATATTATTAACTTTGTCATTCCGTTTGTAACACATCGAAATATTGGTCTAAGACCCCATAAAGTATATATATTCTGGGTCGTGGTGAAATTCTGAGTCGATCAGAGCATGTCCGTTCGTCTGTTGAAATCACGCTAACTTCCGAATGAAACAAGCTATCGTCTTGAAACTTGGCACAAGTAGTTGTTATTGATGTAGGTCGGATGGTATTGCAAATGGGTCATATCGGTCCACTTTTTTCTATAGAAATAAAATTTTGACAAAATTTTCTATAGAATAAATATTTTGACAAAATTTTCTATAGACATATAAGTTTGATAAAGTTTTCTATAGAAATAAAATTTTGACAAATTTTCTATAAAAATAAAATTTTGACAAATTTTCTGTAGAAATAAAATTTTGACAAATTTTTTTATAGAAATAAAATTTTGACAATTTTTTTGATAGAAATCAAAATTTGTCAAAATTTTCTATAGAAATAAAATATTGAAAAAATTTTCTATATTATTAAAATTGTGAAAAAATTTCCTATATAAATAGAATTTTGACAAGTTTTTCTATAGAAGTAAAATGTTGAACTTTTTTTTTTAATTTTTGGAGGTACACTTACAATTTTGAGCATATCTTTCGTCTTCTTTGACCTATTTGATCCTAGTGCTACTCAAATGGTTTTTTCTGCCACATTTTTACTAAAAAAACGCCGTTTTTTAACTTTTTAACCCACCAACATCCAAACTACTTACCCGATTTGAAAATTTTCTGAGAATGAGCTGTAGACGGCTCAATTTTCTTTAATTTGAGTAGCACTAGGATCAAATAGGTCATAGAAGGCGAAAGATATGCTCAAATTTGTAAGTGTGCCTCCAAAAATTAAAAAAAAAAAGTTCAAAAATTTGTATCTCGAAGACCAATCGACAGAAAATTTTTTAAAACTCATTTTCGTGTTTAGTAGGTCAAAATCAATGAGAAAAATTATGCTAGAACCAATTCACAAAACGGCTGTTGGCTAATTAAATAAGAATGGATATCATATGAAAATTGTCATCAAGAATTTCAAAATTAGATTTTTGGGAAAACTTGATCGATTTTTTGATAATTTTTTATATATTTTGGTAGATAATTTTTGGTTCTAGTGGAAATTATGATACCAATCGTCTTAGCATAAACTTCTTTGTCGATTTTGCGATGACCGTATGTCTGTCTGTTCATGTAGTTTACGGTGCAAAGTACAACTCGCAGTTTAAGTCCCATCAACCTTAAATTTGGCATAGGTTTTTCCTTTTCTCAAAGACGACCCCTATTCATTTAGGAAAAAATCGGTTTAGATTTAGATATAGCTGCTGTATACATTTATCACCGGTTTGGCTAAAAATTGACGTATTGATGAACTGATTTTCTGCAAATTTCGTGCATGTGAATGTTTTATGAGTCTTTGACGGGACTCATAAAAAACATTCACATGCACGAAATTTGAAGATATAGCTCCCTTATAAATCTTTCGCCCGATATGGGAAACTTTTATATATATCCCGACCCCGAATTAATGGATTTGAGATGGTGTCAACAATTTTTGTCTACACAGAGATGACCCCGTCCGAGTTTAGACTTTCCTTACTTGTTTCAATTCAATTTTAACATTTGTTTTCTTCTTAAGAAAGTACGTGTAAATTTTATAATCAACATAAGTTTTATTTCATTTTGTTTTTTTGCAAAGAAAACAAAAAAAAAAACGTCTTCTTATTTCTTTCATTATTCTTTGTTCTATGTTACTTAAGTTATTTGTTAATTTTCCCCTACAAAGAAAGCATTTTTTTGTTTTCTCTGTAATTTGTTGCATTGCTCTGGAACCATTAGCAAATTCCCAAGTTATAAAATATTTAACTTTGTTTCTTACACTTTGGCCAATTTATTTATTCTATCAGACAAAGGTATCTTTATTGTCGGTTTATCCATACTTTTGTTTGCTTTTATTGCTAAAAATGCATTCAGCTTAACACGAAGATCTACAATGCTTCACAAAATCCCATTTCGCAAACGCAGCACGTGCAGAAAATCGATATAATTTTTCGTTTTATTTTCATTACTACTATCAGAGCGTATGCTCGCACTTGCTCGCTAGTTTTTTTTTTGTGCACTATTTCTGTGGGTAGTTTTTGTTCCAAACTGAGGACACTGAAAAAAATTTGCAATAAATAAACAAAAATACAAAGTAAGAATTTTATAGAATTTATATTGAATATATATCATATGTAAAATTTGTCATTTTTACAATCTGTTCAAGTTCAAAATTCTCCAATAGCTTTTCAGTGTAGCTCTAGAACTTTTCGCCACAATTCCCTCAAGTGACCAAGATACAATAACACAAATACCGCATATGAGTAAAAATGCGTTGGTTGGTTTTTTATTTATATCAGCGACTTGGCCAAATAGTTTTTGCTTGGCATATTTCTCTGCCATTTTGTTGTTGTTCTTGTCTTGTGGACATTTTTTTGTTATTAATTATTTGTGATTATAAAAAATTGTGGATATTTTGGTTTTACTGTTTATTCTTCTTCTGCGTGAACGCATGTATGTACGAATGCAATTTTTATACCCCCATCACCATAGAATGGTGACGGGGGTATAATAGGTTTGCCATTCCGTTTGTAACACATCGAAATATCGATTTCCGACTATATAAATTATATATAACCATTGCACCACGGGAGCCACCGTGGTGCAATGGTTAGCATGCCCGCCTTGCATACACAAGGTCGTAGGTTCGATTCCTGCTTCACCGAACACCAAAAAATTTTTCAGCTTTGGATTACCCCACCTAAGTAATGCTGGTGACATTTCTGAGGGTTTCAAAGCTTCTCTAAGTGGTTTCACTGCAATGTGGAACGCCGTTCGGACTCGGCTATAAAAAGGAGGTCCCTTGTCATTGAGCTTAACATGGAATCGGGCAGCACTCAGTGATAAGAAAGAAGTTCCCCAATGTGGTATCACAATGGACTGAATAGTCTAAGTGAGCCTGATACATCGGGCTGCCACCTAACCTAACCTAACCTAACCTAACCTATATATATTCTTGATCGGGGAAAAATTCTAAGACGATATTAGCATGTCCGTCTGTCTGTCTGTCTGTTGTAATCACGCTACAGTCTTTAATAATGGCGCTATCGTCCTAAAATTTGGCACAGATTCGTCTTTCGTTTGCAGGCAGGACAAGTTCGAAGAAGGGCTATATCGGTCCAAGTTTTAATATAGTCCCCATATAAACCGACCTCCCGATTTGGGGTCTTGGGCTTATACAAAACCGTAGTTTTTATCCAATTTGCCTGAAATTGGAAATCTAGAGGTATTTTGGGACCATCAAAAAGTGTACCGAAAGTGGTGCCTATCGGTCAAAGTTTTGGTATAGCCCCCATATGGACCGATTTTGCTTCTTGGGCGTCTAGAAAGTGTATTTTCTATCCAATTTGCCTGAAATTGAAAATCTAGAGGTATTTTAAGACCACGAATTGGTGTGTCGAAAATGGAGGGTATCGGTCCATGTTTTGATATAGCCCCCATATAGACCGATCTCCCGATTTTACTTCTTGGGTTTCTAGAATCCTTAGTTTTCACCCAATTTGCCTGAAATTGGAAATCTAGAGGTATTCTAGGAAAATAAAGAGATGTGCCGAAAATGGTAAGTATCTTGAGCCTCTAGAATCCGTAGTTTTTATCTAATTTGCCTGAAATTGGAAATCTTGAGATATTCTTGGACCGTAAATAGGTGTGCCGAAAATGGTGGGTATCGGTCCATGTTTTGATATAGCCCCCATATAGACCGATTTCCCGATTTTACTTCTTGGGCTTCTAGAATCCGTAGTTTTAATCCTATTTATCTGAAATTTTAAATCTAGAGGTACTCTAGGACCCTAAAGACGTGTGGCGAAAATGGTGAGTACCGGTCCATGTTTTGATATAGCCACCATATAGACCGGTCTCCCGATTTTACTTCTTGGTCTTCTAGAATCCGTAATTTTTACCCAATTTGCCTCAAATCGGAAATCTAGAGGTATTCTAGAACCATAAAGAGTTGTGTCGAAAATGGTAAGTATCGGTACATGTTTTGATATAGCCCCCATATAGACCGATCTCCCGATTTTACTTCTTGGTCTTCTAGAATCCGTAATTTTTATCCAATTTGCATGAAATTTGAAATCTAGAGGTATTCTAGGACCCTAAAGACGTGTGGCGAAAATGGTGAGTACCGGTCCATGTTTTGATATAGCCCCCATATAGACCGATCTCCCGATTTTACTTCTTGGTCTTCTAGAATCCGTAATTTTAATCCAATTTGCATGAAATTTGAAATCTACAGGTATTCTAGGACCATAAAGACGTGTGTCGAAAATAGTGAGTATCGGTCCATGTTTTGATATAGCCCCCATATAGACCGATCTCCCGATTTTACTTCTTCGGCTTCTAGAACCCGTAGTTTTTATCAAATTTGCCTGAAATCGGAAATCTAGTGGTATTCTAGGACCATAAAGAGTGTGTGTGTATCGGTACAGTTTTTGATATAGCCACCTTATAAACTGGCCCTCCGATTTTGGTCTAGATTCTAGAACTACAAGTAGATGTGATGAATACTGTGTGTATCCTTCCATGTTTTGGTGTAGCCCCCATTACACCGAATTCCCGATTTAACTCCTAGGGTTTCTAAAAATTGTAGTTTTTATCCGATTTGCCACAAATTGAAAATATACTGGCATTTTAGACCCATGACAAAGTGTATATGATTTTGTTTTATCGGTCCATTTGGTAAGGCCTCCACTGAAGGCGCACTGATCATGAAAATTCCTTGAAACTGAATGCAAAATTTTCAGATTTTATCTCTCGTAATCATTTAAATAATTGGGATGAAAATCAACAGATTTCAGATTTCAAATCAAGGCGTTATTTCATAATTTTCTTGCACACTTACAAGAGATGTTTGTGATTCCTCTAAAACTCAAACAAAAAATGGTTCATATCAATTCAGAATCTGATCTAGTCTTAATAGGTAAAGTCTTTACATTTATCTGTGGGAAGCGTACTGGTTGAACTGATCTGCTTGGGAAAATATCTGTCATCAAACCCCCCTGAAATTTTCAAAGGAAACAATTATATTTGATTCATGGTGGTGGGTATTTAAGATTCGGCCCGGCCGAACTTACTATTGTATATACTTGTTTAGATTTATTTAGTTTTTTTTGTTTTGCCCCATTATTGTGGGAGTTTCATTTGTTTGGTCAAAGCAATGTGAAAAAAAACTACGTGACCCCATATAACAAAGATATATATCGAATATTTCATATGTGTTCCCCGTGAGAATAACAATAAAATACACGATGTACCCGAGTTCATGTAGCATTTTCATATGGACATTCTGTGGCAGACATTCTGCTCTCAGTCAATATGCTCTCTGGGCAAATAATAGTGAAAGTAAATTATCAACGAAAAAAAGTTCAAGGTCTTGATTACAGTTTTTTCGCTTTTCGTCGTGGGGGAGAAACTTGACAAAAGAAATAAATAAATTTTATTGTAAATTTACTATTTAGATGTAAAGTTGAAGTGAGAACACATTTCTATTTTATAGCATCTCGTATTAACAGTCTTGAGATATTTAAAAAACAAGTACGTAAAGTAGGAAGTCGGGCGGGGCCGACTATATGATACCCTAAACCACCCCTACGGAATACGTCAACATAAGCATTTGAAGGGTATGTTGTTATTGAAACAGGTTTGGGGAAAATCCGCACACAAAAAAATTGATTTAAATGACGAAATTAATTGATCCGATTAATTTTTAATTGAAATGTTTTCGATCGCAGAAATTTTAGTATCAATAAAAATTTAATTGAAAGTCAATTAAAAAATTAATTGATATTAATAATTTTTGTGTTTGATTTTTGTTTCAATTAAACATTTTTGTGAATTAATTAAATTTTTAATTGAATATTTTTTAAAACTGGATTAAGATTTTAAGTGGAAAAATGTTCGTTAAATTTTTTTCTGTGCGTATTTTCTTATTTAAGAAAGTTAAGGGGTACAAGTTTATGGATGTTTTATTCTTCTTCATTTTAAGAAATTTTTGGTGAAAAAATCTACCAAATTTTTATAAAAGTAAAAAAAAAGTTCCTATATGAAATGTTTTTTATTCGAAATAATTTTTTGTACATACAAAAATTAAAATTGTAAAAGATAATGAATGTGTGGAAAATTTTGTAAAATTTTATTTCTATAGAAGAATTTGCTAAAAATTTTATTTCTGTAGAAAGTCTTGTCAAAATTTTGTTACTATAGAAAATTTTGTCAAAATTTTATTTCTAAAGAAAATTTTGTCAACATTTTATTTCTATAGAGAATTTTGTCAAAATTGTTTTTCTATAGAATTTTATAAAAATTTTATTTCTATAGAAAATTTTGTCAACATTTTATTTCTACAGAAAATTTTGTCAAAATTTTATTTCTACAGAACATTTTATCAAAAATGTATTTCTATAAAAAATGTTGTCAAAATTTTATTTCTACAGAAAATTTTGTCAAAAATTTTTTCTATAGAAAATTTTATTTCTATAGAAAATTTTGTTTCTATAGAAAATGTTGTCGAAATGTTGTTTCTATAAAAAAATTTGTCAAAATTTTATTTCTATTAAAAATTTTGTCAAAACTTTATTTTACATTCAAAATTTTATTTCTATAGAAAATTTTGTCAAAATTTTGTTTCTATATACAATTTTGTCAAAATTTCTTATTTATAGAAAAGTTTGTTAAAATTTTATTTCGTTTTGTTTTATTATTGTTGGTTATTCTTCAATTATTTTGTTGTTTTTGATTTCAGCTTAAAACCATGCATTGACAGCATCCTCTACTTGCAGCAAAACTATCAACCAATTATCAGAATAAATTGAGGCAGTTCACTAAACACAAAGTGAACCACACTTGATTTTAAGCTGAAATCAAAAACAACAAAATTTTATTTCTATAGAAAATTTTATTTCTATAGAAAATTTTGTAAAAAATTTATTTCTACAGAAAATTTTGTCAAAATTTTATTTCTACAGAAAATTTTGTCAAAATTTCATTCCTACTGAAAATTTTGTCAAAATTTTATTTCTACAGAAAATTTTGTCAAAAATGTATTTCTATAAAAAATTTTATCAAAATTTTATTTCTATAGAAAATTTTGTCAAAAATTTATTTCAATAAAAAATTTTGTCAACATTTTATTTCTATAAAAAATTTTGTCAAAATTTTATTTCTACAGAAAATTTTGTCAAAATTTTATTTCTACAGAAAATTTTGTCAAAATTTCATTTCTACAGAAAATTTTGTCAAAATTTTATTTCTTCAGAAAATTTTGTCAAAAATTTATTTCTATAAAAAATTTTATTTCTACAGAAAATTTTGTCAAAAATTTATTTCGATAAAAAATTTTATCAAAAATTTATTTCTACAGAAAATTTTGTCAAAAATTTATTTCTATAAAAAATTTTGTCAAAATTTTATTTCTACAGGAAATTTTGTCAAAAATTTATTTCTATAAAAAATTTTGTCAAAATTTTATTTCTATAAAAAATTTTGTCAAAATTTTATTTCTATAAAAAATTTTGTCAAAATTTTAGTTCTATAGAAAATTTTGTCAATATTTTATTTCTATAGAAAAATTTTGTCAACATTTTATTTCTAAAGACAATTTTTCCAAAATGTTCTTTCTATAAAAAAGTCAACGCAATGGTTTTAAAGCTGAGATCAAAACACCAAATATGATTGAAGTACAAACCTACAATAACAAAACAAAACGAAAAAATTTTATTTCTATAGAAAATTTTTTCTACATTTTATTTCTATAAAAAATGTTGTCAAAATTTTATTTCTGTAGAAAAATTTGTCAACATTTTATTTGCATGCAAATTTTATGAATACCTCTTAGTTGCAGAGGAATATTCTTCAAAATCTACCAAAACATCAAGAATTCTACCAATATGCCAAACAGTAAAAAATCTACCATTTTTGGTAGAATTCTGCCAACTGTGGCAATCGTGGAGACAAGTCACTTCATAGTTTACTGTCAAGTAGGAGTCGAAGTACAGTTAAACTCTTGAAACCACTTGGACACTCTGAAAACCGAACATCTCCTAAAATTGGACCTTTGTCTGGGGATGGTTGCTATATTAAGACATTAAAATTAACCTCTCATAACTGGACACTTAACAAATGTGGACAAAATTTATTAGGCTGTGAGTGAATACTTATGAGAGGTTTCACTGTAGACTCGATTTATATAAGTGAAACAAATTTTCAACAAATAGAAAACCTAAATTCTAATGACATACGAATGGATTTTCGTACTATTTACAGAAACATGGCCATTGAAATTATTTGTGAAATTCTAATCAAATTTGGAACACACATCATGTCATAGTGTTATGAACTTAACCAATTAACAATAAAATAACCAAGGTTGATTACAACTATCGTCTATACAAAACTAACAATAGTGGAACAGGGTTCATTGAATCTTGATTAACCCTCTTACATGTGGAGAAATATGGATAGCAGTTCAATGAACCCAATTATGTTAAGATGGGTGCTGTGTAGCAATTCAAAATTCATTGTTATCGACGGCTGCTGGCTGGGTCGCCCTTGATCTCCCATTGCTTGCAAATGCCACAAATTGATATTTGCCCTGTGGGAAAACTAGCTGCTATTTTGATACCTAACCATCATACTTCTATCAGCATCTCTCTCAAACAGCAATTGATGATGAATAATGCATTCGAGACAACTTACATCAATTACTGTGTGGATAAGGGCAATAGAGTTGTCATGGCATTGGTATCGTCTTCATAATCGCCATTACTATGGTAACTAACCATCGAATCCATTCTTCATTGTAATGATTCCTTTCTATTTATTATGAAATTTGCATATGCATATGAATTGATGTGTCATTGCTTGTTTCAGCAGCTAAGACTGCTGAGGTTGGTAATCACCATAAGTGTAGATAATGCGATGGGATGGATAGCTCGATTCGAATGTGATATGACGATATTCATTATCTCCCTGACCACCCACATCTAGTTTTATTTTGGCTATTTGACGCACATTTGCATATCACACTTGAAATTTTGAAGTTCCCATCAAATGAAAATACAGTGAAACTTCTCCAAAGTGAAAACTCATGGTCGTGTAAATTGTAACCAAATATGGTAGTTGTGCACTTATTATAGGCTAATTTTAATTTGATAATATAGCAAACGCCTCACGAAAGTTTTCCACTTTTGAGAGGGTCCAAGTTTGACAGGTTTCTCTGTATGTAGGGCTGAAAGTTGGACCAGCCGAATTTTATGTTCACTTTTTGGACGCGATACCACCACGGATACCACTCGAGCCAAAAAATAATATACCACAATTTGAAAAAAATGTTACGAAAAATCTAGCAAATAAAAAAAATCTTATTTGTCAAAATTTTATTTCTATAGAAATATTTATCAAAATTTTATTACTACCCAGCGAAAAAAGCGTCGTCCAAAAAGTAATGAAAATGTTCTCTTTGGATCCGGAAGTGGTGCAAAATTGGCGCAGAAGCGATGAATTAAATTAAAAAATTCAGTAATATTTTGTCAAATAAGTATTTTTTTTAAATTTTTAATGGATTATAACGCTCGTCGGAAACGTTTGACCTCAAATATTTTTAATTCACGATATTTTTTAAGATTGGATTTAGCATTTTTTCGACAAAATTTAAATGATTTTTACATTTTATGAATTTTTACTCTGTTTTTAACCTATTTGAAACAAAAAAAGTTAAAATTACCCAAAAAAAAAGTATGAAAAAAAAACAAGTTAAAAAAATTGAATTAAAAGAACTTCCTGGGTGTTAAAATAAAGATCATCATTGGGAGTGCATCTTCTGGAAGTGCTTTTAAAGTTGCGCCTTTGGAAGAACTTCCAAATTTTTTTGCTGGGTATAGAAAATGTCAAAATTTTATTCCTACAGAAAATTTTTTCAAATTTTTATTTCTATAGAAAATGTTGTAAAATTTTTGTTGTCAATGTTTTTTAGAAATCTATAGAAAATAATGTAAAAATTTCAATTCTATAGAAAATGTTGTAAAAATTTTATTTCTATAGAAAATTTTGTCAAAATTTGATTTCTATAGAAAATTTTGCCAACATTTTATTTCTATAGGGAATTTTGTCAAAATTTTATTTCTATAGAAAATTTTTTCAAAATTTTATTTCTATAGGGAATTTTGTCAAAATTTTATTTCTATAGAATATTTTGTCAAAATTTGATTTCTATAGAAAATTTTGCCAACATTTTATTTCTATAGGGAATTTTGTCAAAATTTTATTTCTATAGAAAATTTTGTCAAAATTTTATTTCTATAGAAAATTTTTTCAAAATTTTATTTCTATAGGGAATTTTGTCAAAATTTTATTTCTATAGAAATTTTTGTCAACATTTCAATTCTATAGAAAATTTTGTCAAAGTTTTTTTCCAATGGAAAATTTTGTCAAATTTTTACTTCTTTAGAAAACTTTGTCAAAATTTGATTTCTATAGAAAATTTTGTCAAAATTTTATTACTATAGAAAATTATTTTTTCTATAAAAAAAATTTTGTCAAAATTTTATTTCTATAGAAAATTTTGTCAAAAGTTTATTTCTTTAGAAAATGTTGTCAACATTTTATTTCTATTGAACATTTTGTCAAAATTTTATTTCTATAGAAAATTTTGTTAAAATTTTATTTCTATAAAAAATTTTGTTAAAATTTTATTTCTATAGAAAATTTTGTAAAAATTTTATTTCTACAGAAAATTTTGTCAAAAATTTATTTCTATAGAAAATTTCGTCAACATTTTATTTCTATAAGAAATTTTGTCAAAATTTTATTTCTATAGAAAATTTTGTCAAAATTTCAATTCTATAGAAAAATTTGTCAAAGTTTATTTCCAATGGAAAATTTTGTCAAAATTTTATTTCTTTAGAAAATGTTGTCAAAATTTGATTTCTATAGAAAATTTTATTACTATAGAAAATTATTTTTTCTATAAAAAAATTTGTCAACATTTTATTTCTATAGAAAATTTTGTCAAAATTTTATTTCTTTAGAAAATGTTGTCAAAATTTTATTTCTATAGAAAATTTTGTCAACAGTTTATTTCTATAGACAATTTGGTCAAAATTTTATTTCTATAGAACATTTTGTGAAAAATTTATTTCTTTAGAAAATTTTGTCAAAATTTGATTTCTATAGATATTTTTATGAAAATTTTATTTCTATAGAAAATTTTGTTACAATCATCAGATTTAAATGCTAGAGGGATCCAACACACAATTACGTTACAATTACACCACGGATAATTTTATTTCTGGATGCAATATATCAAAATGCTTTTGTAAGCTTGTAAACAGTAAAATGAACTATCACTCGAATAAATCTATCAGTTGTCAGACGAGTGATTTAGAAATGATAGCAACCTGTTTGTTTTGTCAATTTGTTTTGTCAATTTTATTTCTATAGATTTTTTTTGCAAAATTTTTTTTCTATAGAAAATGTTGTCAAATTTTTGTTTCTATAGAAAATTTTGTCAAAAGTTTATTTCTATAGAAAATGATGTCAAAATTTTATTTATATAAAAAAATTTTTGTCACAATTTTATTTCTATATAAAAATTTTATCAAAATTTTATTTCTATAGAAATTTTTGTCAACATTTTCTATAGAAATCTATAGAAAATTTTGTCAAAACTTTATTTCCATAGAATATTTTGTCAACATTTTATTCCTATAGAAAATTTCGTCAAAATTTTATTTCTATAGAAAATTTTATTTCTATAGGGAATTTTGTCAAAATTTTATTTATATAGAAAATGTTGTGAAATTTTATTTCTATACAAAATTTTGTCAAAATTTTATTTCTATAGAAAATTTTATTTCTATAGGGAATTTTTTCAAAATTTTATTTCTATGGAAAATTTTGTCAAAACTTTATTTCTAGAGAATATTTTTATTTCTATAGAAAATTTTGTCAACATTTTATTTCTATAGAATTTTGTAAGCATTTTATTTCTATAGAAAAATGTTGTCAAAATTTTATTTCTATGGAAAATTTCTATTGAAAATTTTTGTTTTATAGAAAAATTATGTCAAGATTTTATTTTTATAAAACATTATTTCTATAAAAGTTTTTGCAGTACCTCTTAGTTGAAGTGGAATAGTTTGCAAAATCTTTCAAAACTGCAACCGTGCATACCGTGGCAACCATGAATACCACACTGCCAGTATCGCAGTAACGACCCAGCAAAAAAATTTGGAAGTTCTTCTAACGGCACGACTTTAAAAGCACTTCCAAAAATGTCCTCCCAAAGATGTTCTTTATTTTAACTGCACATGAATTTCGTTTGAGTCAATTTTTTTATAACTCGCCTTTTTCATATTTTTAATGGGAAATTTAAAATTTTATTGTTTCAAATAGGTTAAAAACAGATTAATAATTAATAAAATGGTGCAAATTATTTAAATTTTGCCGAAAAAATTTTAAATCCTTTCTAGAAAAATTGCGAATTTTTGAAAATATTTGATGTCGAACGTTCCGGACAAGCCTTATAATGCATTAAAAATCATAGAAAATTTTAAAAATTATTTATTTGTCAAAATATCAAAGAAATTTCTTAATTCACATCTAAAACACTGGATTCGCATCACACCTTAAGAAGTGATGCAAATTCAGTGCAACGGCTGTTGAAACGGTGAACATCCGTCCTATGACAAGCCCATGTTAAATTCATCGCTTCTGCGCCAATTTTGCACCACTTCCGGATCCAAAAAGAACATTTTCATTACTTTTTTGGCGACGCTTTTTTTGCTGGGGAGCAATGGTACAAGTCTCAAACGATCTAATCACATTTAAATGCTGGAAGGTTCCAACGATAACCAATTGTGATTTGTCAAATATAAAGCAATCACACTATTACCCTTGAATTTCATCACAAATAACTTTAATTCTGAATACAATAAATCAAAATGCTTGTAAACATTCGAATGAATCTGTCACGAGTGGTTTAGAAACCTTAAATTGATTGCAATACATATCATCCACCCTGTAGGTTCTTATATTTTGTTGTTACTTTATTTCATACCACCGTGACTAACATATTGCTGGTAGTTCCTGGTCATTGGCGTTACCATTACCATATTGTCTCTGCTCGTAATGATAGGTTTGATGATACACTGACCATAAATAATCTGTAGTTGACACTTGTTTAAGATGATGATAAAATTGTCTGTGACATGAAAATATTGGTAATGTGGAGACCACTTGACTATCTGTTATTTTGTTTTTGTTTGTTACCATAGTAAGAGATACGAAGCAAATCAAACTAAGAGATAGTGCAAATATCCAACTATCTGCTGGTGTGGAGCTCGCAAAGAACATAGACATTTACATATACTGGTTATAGTTTTGATTTAAAAAATGAATAAATAAATCAAATATATCATGGTCATTGTGATGTCTTTTTATGGGAATTATCACGTCATTATACCATCATCGAATGTAAATATTTTTTAATGTGACCAAAATGGATAGCAATAAAATCAGACTATGACTCTAAAACATTAGCAGTTGATTGATTGTAACTTACAAGCAGAGAATTTTCAAATTTCTTAAATTTATTTATTTATTCAGTCTATGGAATACATTCCTTACAGACTAGAAATTGTAAAAATAAATTAAAAGATCTTGGTTTTCATGATCATATTCGAAGAGTAAAATAATATGGAGGATTTTTTGGGGGCGACCATGTAAAATTTCATTCAAGATTAAAGAAGAGCCCAAACTTCCATACAGAAATGGAAATTCCACATATCCTTCAAATATAGAAACTTCTTAATTGCTGAATATAATTAATTGAATTACAAGTGTAAAATTTTACAAATTTATCGAAAAGCGTTTATTAACATTGTAATGATATTTAGTTTTATGCCCACCACCATAGAATGGTTATGAGGATATAATAAGTTTGTTATTCCGTTTGTAACACATAGAAATATCGATTTCCGACTATATATGTTCTTGAACAGGGAGAAATGCTAAGACGATATAATCAAGTCCGTGTGTCTGTCTGTTGTAATCACGCTACAGCCCATAGTGGATGCAAATCATTTTTTTTAAGTAATGCTGCAACTTCTGAACATATAAAGATATCGAAATAAATTTTGCTTTGTGTGAAAGCTGAGGTGTTTTCCTCTAAGTTTGCAAGTTTATGGGTCCACGGGCTGAAAGTTGGTCACCTCGGGGTATGAGAAATTGTTTTTAGCTGTCAAATCAGCAATAACGAACCGATTTCGATTTTTGCAGGAAAGAACCCTTCAAAAAAGTTTGGGTGCATGGGCGAATTTCTTTTACAGTTTGCGTAATATGGCACCCACAAAAAACTTTTAAAACATTCGCATTTGGCAAAGCACCGATTGCTAAGCCGATCTCTTTTCCAAAAAGCCGCATATGCCCACTAACTAACTGAAAAAGGTTTCAATATCCCACCGGTAAATAGTTGAAAAAATATGCAAATTAAAAAAATAAATTTTTTTAACATATGGGGACATACTTTGTGGATTTTTGATGCGAATTTTGAGAATAATATATTCAGCAATATTTCTTAAAATAATTTTCCCTAGTTCTAAAGTTTTCAATTCAAATTTTTAATTCAAAAAAAAAAAAAAAATGAATTTAAACAAGTAAGGAAAGGAAAGGCGGGGCCGACTGTATTATACCCTGCACCACTTTGTAGATCTAAATTTTCGATACCATATCACATCCGTCAAATGTGTTGGGGGCTATATATAAAGGTTACAAATACATACATTAAATATAACTCGATTTGGACAGAATTTGATAGACTTCTACAAAATTTATAGATTCAAAATTTAAGTCGGCTAATGCACTAGGGTGGAACACAATGTTAGTAAAAAACAAGTATATACGGCGGTAAGTTCGGCCAGGCCGAATCTTATGTACCCTCCACCATGGATTGCGTAGAAACTTCTACGAAAGACTGTCATCCACAAATTTCAACTCACATGGTTATTAAATATCATATGCTACCACCACGTACCAAATTTCAACCAGATTGGATGAATTTTGCTTCTCCAACAGACACCGAAGGTCAAATCTGGGGATCGGTTTATATGGGAGCTATATATTATTATGGACTGATAGGAACCAATTCCTGCATGGTTGTTGGATACCCTATACTAACATCACGTACCGAATTTCAACCGAATGGGAAGAATTTTGCTCTTCCAAGGTGCTCCGGAGGTCAAATCTGGGGATCAGTTTATATGGGGCCTATATATAATTATGGGCCGATATCGACCAATTTTTGCATGGGTGTTTGAGGTCATACATTAACATCACGTACCAAATTTCAACTGAATCAGATGAATTTTGGTCTTCTAAGAGGCTCCGGAGGTCAAATATGGTGATCGGTTTATATGGGGGCTATATATAATTATGGACCGATATGGACCAATTTTTGCATGGTTGTTAGAGACCATATACTGACACCATGTACCAAATTTCAGCCGGATCGGATGAAATTTGCTTCTCTTAGAGGCTTCGCAAGCCAATTCGGGGGATCGGTTTATATGGGGGCTATATATAATTATGGACCGATGTGAACCAATTTTTGCATGGTTGTTAGAGACCATGTACTAACACCATGTACCAAATTTCAGCCGAATCGGATGAAATTTGCTTCTCTTAGAGGCTCCGCAAGCCAAATCGGGGAACCGGTTTATATGGGGGCTATAAATAATATAATAATAATTATATAATTAATTAATATAATAATAATTATATAATTAATTAATATAATAATAATTATATAATTAATATAATAATAATTATTATAATAATAATTATGGACCGATGTGAACTAATTTTTGCATGGTTGTTAGAGACCATATACTAACACCATGTACCAAATTTCAGCCGGATCGGATGAAATTTGCTTCTCTTAGAGGCCTCACAAGCCAAATTTGGGGGTCCGTTTATATGGGGGCTATACGTAAAAGTGGACCGATATGGCCCATTTGCAATACCTACCATCCGACCTACGTCAATAACAACTACTTGTGCCAAGTTGCAAGTCGATAGCTTGTTTCGTTCGGAAGTTAGCGTGATTTCAACAGACGGACGGACGGACGGACATGCTCAGATCGACTCAGAATTTCACCACGACCCAGAATATATATACTTTATGGTGTCTTAGAGCAATATTTCGATGTGTTACAAACGGAATGACAAAGTTAATATACCCCCCATCCTATGGTGGAGGGTATAACAAGTAAGTAAAGTCTATAGTCGGGCGGGGCCGACTATATTATACCCTTCACCATTATGTAGATCAAAATTTGTGTTACCATCTCAACACCTCCAAATTTGTTGGCAAAAATTTGTGCAAAATTTGAAGCAAATCAGGGCAAACCACTGGCTTTTGAGGCCATATGAGTCTAAATCGGGCGAAATATATATATATATATGGGAGCTATATCTAAATCTGAACTGATTTTAACCAAATTTAGCACATTGAAATATACTCTTAAACGTACTCCTTGTGCAAAATTTGAAGCAAATAAGGGCACAACTCTGGCTTTTGAGGCCATATTAGTTGAAATCGGACGAAAGATATATATGGAAGCTATATCTAAATCTGAATCGATTTCAACCAAATTTGGCACGCATAGCAGCAATGCTTATTCTAGTCCCTGTGCAAAATTGCAACTAAATCGGAGTTAAAAATTGACCTCTGTGGCCATATGGGTGTAAATCGGGCGAAAGCTATATGTGGGAGCCATTAGCGTAGCTAGACAATTTTCCTAGGGGGGGCTATAGCCCCCCTAGCTAAAAATGTATATTTCATTTATTTATATTTCAATTAATGTTTTTTTTCATAAAAATGAATAAAAAAAATTAGACATCAAAATAACTCGAAAATTAATTTATAATAAAGCAAGTAAAAGTAGTTCCACACATTTCCCAGCAAAAAAATTTGGAAGTTCTTCCAAAGACACAACTTTAAAAGCACTTCCAGAAGATGTACTCCCAATGATGTTCTTTATTTTAACTACTCAGGAAGTTATTTAAATTCAATTTTTTATAACTTGGTTTTTTCTTACTTTTAATGGGAAATTTTAACTTTTTTGTTTCAAATACCTTAAAAACGAAGTAAGAATTCATAAAATGGTACAAATAACTTGAATTTTGTCGAAAAAATCTATATATATAAAATTCAAATTATGTTTGTTTATTTGTTTGTTTGTTTATTTGTATGTTCCGGGTTGGCGCGAAAACGGCTGAACTGATTTACTTGAAACTTTCAGAGATCGTGGGGTGCACTCATGTGCTGAAAATAGGGTACCTCATTTTTTGACATATGGTCGCGGAGAGGAACCTCCCCTTTGTCCGACTTTTTGAAAATTAGACCAAAGTTGACCGATTTGCTTGAAATTTTCATTGAAGATTGGGGTTGGCATCTAGACAAAGATCCGCTACTTTTTATTTCGATATTTGGTGGCGGAGGGGGGCCTCCCCTTTGTTCGACTTTTTTTTTAAGTACAGTGAAAAAACTAAAATTCTCTAAATTATCTGCGATTTACAGAGAACATGTGGTGAGGATATGGAATTAATATGGGGTACCCGATGATTTCATATGTGGATGGGGAGGGGGACCTCCCCCTCGCCCTACTTTTTGAAACTTGGAACAAAATTATGCGATTTGCTTGAAATTTTCATTGAATGTTGGGGTTGGCATCTAGACAAAAATCCGCTACATTATTTTTCGATATTTGGTCGGGGAGGGGGACCACCCCTTAGCCCGAATTTTTTTGTTTGAAAGTACAAACAAAACTAAACTCCCCCGATTGAAATTTTACGGAAAAAATGGGTTTTGAAATTTATATCAGGTTCTTGATTTTTTAATAAAAATACAGAGAAACAATTAAACTTACAGAGAAACAATTAAACTTTTACCGAATTACTTGAAATTTACAGAGGACTGGGGAGAGGTTAGGATATTAATAGTTGATTTTGATTTTGTGATATTTGGACGGAAGAGAGGCCGCCCCTTTAGGCTTATAATTTGCTTGACATTTTCTGGGACGTTTACAAAAGATACGCTTTTCGACATTTGGTGGGGGAGGAGGTCCTCCTCTAAAACTACAAAAAAATGTAAGTTTTCTTGAAATTTACAAAAGCAGTGGGGGAAGGTTATGAACGAAGAGGCAACCTTCCTTGCCCCACACTTGAAGGAAAGTTTCAAGAATTTTCAGGGAAGGTTAGGGGTGTCGATATTGTATCGGGGAAAGTGACGTCCCTTTAAAACAATAGAGCAAAATTTAAACATCTCCGATCTACGTGAAATTTACAGGGACGTGGCAGGAGGTGATTAAATTTATACATAATTTTTAAATTAGTATATGATTTTTCGATATCTGGTTGGGGAAGGGGAAAATTGAAATAAACTTTATCGATTTACCTCGATAGAATTTATAGGGACCATTGAGTAGTTGCGAAATTAATATAGGGTACGTGATAGTCCGACATCAGGTCGGAGTGGAGCGAAGGTGGGGAGAGGGTTCCCTTTTGTCCGTTTTTTTTTTTTTTTCTTAAATTGAAAGTAGAGGGTTGTCCGTAAATGGGAACTCGGTACATAATTTTATGATTTTTGTACAGGCCTCTGCCAGACTTCTTTTTAGTCTTCATTTTAGTAAAGAGAGGGTCCCTTTTGTCCGTTTTTTTTCTTAAGTTGAAAGTAGAGGGTTGTCCGTAAATGGGAACTCGGTACATAATTTTATGATTTTTGTACAGGCTTCTGCCAGATTCTTTTTAGTAAAGAACTTAAATTTACATGAAATTGGCAGCCAACGTAGAGGGTGCATCATTTTCCAACATTTTAGCAAATGTTAATGTGGTAAAGTTTTTTACTACTTTTGCTTTTTCCGATTTATTGGATGGGAAACAGTAATTCTTTGTATGTTATTATAATATAGTGCTTAATTTTCAGATATGTTGAGGAGAAGGACACCTTTCGTTGACAAACCCCACTTAAAATTCACAAGAAATATAGAAGATTGTCCAGCTACTTGAATACAGAACATTATTAAAAAAATTGGAGGAAAGGGTACACCCTCTCCCGCCGTATTTGTACCTATAAACGAAAAATGAAGTAGTCCGATTTGATTAAATTTTTTCGAATTTGTTTTCAGCACGAAGGATATAGTTGACTAAGTTAATGCAAAATGTTCCTCCAAATACGCTTCGGAAGGCGCAGCAAAGCGGGCCGGGTTACGCTAGTTCTAAATATAATCTGAAAAACTTGTGAATTTTTGAAAATATTTGAGGTCAAACGTTTCCGACAAGCATGAGAATCCATTAAAAATTATAAAAATTATTTATTTGACAAAATATAACAGAATTTTTTAATTTACATTCAAAACATTGAATTCGGATCACACCTAAAGAAGTGATGCAAATTCAGTGCAACGGCTGCTGAAATGGAGGACTTCCGTCCTATGACAAGCCCATGTTAAATTCATCGCTTCTTCGCCAATTTTGCACCACTTCCGGATCCAAAAAGATAATTTTCATTACTTTTTTGGCTGGGCTTGTTTATTTTTTATAAAAATGGAAAATCGTAAATAGGTTTTCAAATTCTGGGGGGGGCTAAAATTTTTCTGGGGGGTCTAAGCCCCCTCCCCAGAGGCCTTCCTACGCTTATGGTGGGAGCTATATCTAAATCTGAACCGATTTCAATAAAATTTGGCGCAATTGACTACACTAATAATTGTACTCCTAGTGCAAAATTTCAAATAAATTGGGGTAAAACTCTGGCTTCTGGAACCGTATTAGTCCATATCGGGCGAAAGATATGTATGGGAGCTATATCTAAATCTGAACCGATTTCAATAAAATTTGACATACTTGACTATCGTACTAATTGTTCTTCTTGTGCAAAGCAAATTAGGGTAAAACTATGGCTTCTGGGGCCATATAAGTCCATATCGGGCGAAATATACATATGGGAGCTATAAAGGGTGATACGGTCAAAATTTGATCAAGGGAAAACGCGTGTAAATCGGTGAAATCGTTGATTTAAAAAATCAAATTAAATTTCTTTTTCAAGTTCAATTAGTATAAAATTCAGGAAAAATATTCAGTTAGGCTTTCGCTTTTCCAAATCCGAATTGCCGGGCCTCACGCTTGACACCTGCCATCAGATTTTGTACAGATAGTACAGATGGCTTGGCAAACCAGATATTTCTTTGCGAACTTTGACAGTTTTATGTGCTTGAAAATATGTGCTACCTTTCCCCTTCCTTTTGCCATATAAAACTCCTGTCCGGGAAGCTGCTTGTAGTCGGCTTTGACGTAGGTTTCGTCGTCCATTACCACGCAGTCAAACTTCGTTAGCATCGTCGTGTACAGCCTCCGGCATCGCGCTTTGGCCGTCGTATTTTGTTTATCATCGCGATTTGGAGTCACTACCTTCTTGTAAGTCGATAGTCCGGCTCGATTTTTGGCTCGATGCACGGTTGTAGACGATACACCCAGCTTATTTGCGGCATTTCGGAGAGAGAGGTTAGGGTTTCGAAACTACCGGCAACTCTCTTTGTCGCCTCAGCGGCTTCTGGTTTTCGATTTCCCCCCGATCCAGACTTCCTGGCTGTCGACAAACGTTCCCCAATTTCCCAATTACATTTGTAACGGTTGATTTGACAACTTTTAGCGATTTTGCCAGCTTTGCGTGCGAGTAGCTCGGATTTTCGCGATGAGCGAGCAAAATTTTGATACGCTGCTCTTCTTGCTTGGACGTCATTTTGACAATTGAAGAGTGAATTCCAAAATCAAAATAGGAGTACCATTCTACACACACACACACCTTCAAAATGAGGGGTGTTCAGGTTTTTTAAATGCAAAATTGAAAGAAATACGTCAAGTTTATATTGACCAAACTTTGACCGTATCACCCATTATCTAAGTCTGAACCGATTTCTTCCAAAATCAATAGGGTTCTATTCTGAGCCAAAACTCATACTTGTGCCAAATTTGAAGTCGATTGGACTAAAACTGCGACCTAGACTTTGATTACAAAAATGTGTTCACGGACAGACGGACTGACGGACATGGCTATATCGACTCAGGAGCCCACCCTGAACATTTTTGCCAAAGACACCATGTGTCTATCTCGTCTCCTTCTGGGTGTTGCAAACATATGCACTAACTTATAATACCCTGTTCCACAGTGTGGCGCAAGGTATGAAAACAAATGCAAATTTATCCATTAATTAAGGACATTCCCTCCTATATAACATGATATCCACATAATTTCTGCGGTATTTCCCATGCCATTAGTTATTGACGTAACCACATAGTTTGAGTACAACTACTGTTCTGCCGTCATCATCACTTAACCACATTGGTCATCCGGTTTTACTTTGTCAACAGCTCTTCAAGAAATAGAATGGCCCCGGACTTGAGACGAAAGTGTGTAATAAAATATTCGGATGCTAATTGATGAGAGCGATACACATTTGTTGTTGGTCAGAGTTATCAAAATATACGGAAGTGATTTTTATGTGTGCGTATGCGGTCAAGAACTGGTTTTGATTACTTATCAAATAACACTTTCAGTTACTTTCATGGTGCCCTCGTAACATGGAGAAAATCATGTGGGGGGCTGGTCATGTGTTTGGCTAAAAGCTTTACCAAATGTGTACTTTAGTAGAAAAGCATTAAATGTATCTTAGGGAGGAAGTTAAATCTCTTACGTAGATGATTTCTGAGTGCCTATTAAAATGAATGTGAATGAGTTTTATTTTTCGCTATCAAAAAACCAAATCCCAAAAGTAAATGCTTCTTCCCCTTAAAATGAAAGAAAAATCCCAAATATCCATTTTCACATTCACTATGATGTGAGATTTGGAGTAATAAAAATCTAAATTTGACAGATATCAAGAGCGTATCATTTACATTGCACAGTAGACAAGGTTGAAATTACGTTGGGTTTTTCGACGTCAAGGTCGAATTTAATATTTGACACATTGGACCAAATAATTAATATCACAAATTTCTTAAAATATGTTAACCACTTGGATAAACCAATTTCGAATTCCTATTCTATTCGTCGAGATGTAACTTCATCAATGTTACCACCGAGAATTTCTAAAAAATTGGCACCATAGGTGTCTCTCGCTATTTATACCTTACACTACTACTGTGGTACAGGGTATAATAAGTTTGTGCATTTGTATGTAACGCCAAGAAATAGAGGTCAAAGACCCATCTTTTAGTATACCGATCGGCTTAGAATTAAATTCTGAGTCGATTTAGCGATGTCCGTCTGTCTGTCTGTCTGTCTGTCCGTCTGTCTGTATATGAAATTTTGTGCTCAAAGTACAGTTCGCAATTTAAGTTCGATCGTCCTCAAATTTGGCATAGGGCCGCTTCTTGAGACAGAGACAATCGCTATTGAGTTTGGAAAAAATCGGTTCAGATTTAGATATAGCTGCCATATATATTTATCCCCGATTTGGTCATAGTTAGCGTGTTTATCAACCGATTTTCTTGAAATACCGCATATCCAAATATGTTATGAATTTCAAAAATCTTGCAAAATATCAGCCAAATCGGTTCAGATTTAGATATAGCTCCCATATATATCTTTCGTCCGATTTAGACTCATATGACCACAGAGGCCAAAGTTTACTACCGATCTTCGTGAAATTTTGCACAGAGGGTAGAATTGACATTCTACCAATGCTTGGTAAATTTGATAGAAATGGGTTCAAATTTAGATATAACTCCCATATATATCTTTCGTCCGATTTGAACTTATATGGCCTCAAAATCCAGGGTTTTGCCGTGGTTTGCTTCAAATTTCGCACAAGGAGTACGTTTAGTAGTATCGGTAATTGTGCCAAATTTGGTTGAAATCGGTTCAGATTTAGATATGGCTCCCATAAATATCTTCCGCCCGATTTGCACTCATATGACCAGGGGGCCAAAGTTATACTCCCATTTAACATACGTGAAATTTCGCATAGATAGCAGAATTATTATTCTAACTATACATGTCAAATTTAGTCAAAATCTGTTCAGATTATATATAGCTCCCATATATACGTACACCAGAGTTGGGGAAATATGGTAGACTGTTACACATTTTAGACGCATTTTGAATGAAAGTTTCCTCCAATTAACTGGATAGCGTTAGCCGATTTAAATTTTAATTCTAGAGATTTTGTAGAAGTAAAAAAATTGTCTCCTTTATATAGCTTCCAGCAAATGTGAAGGAGTTGAGATGGTAACACAAATTTTGGTCTACATAGGGGTGAAGGGTATAATATAGTCGGCCCCGCCCGACTTTAGACTTTACTTACTTGTTTTAAATACATTTTTAAAGTTTTTTTCAAACAAATTTTAAAGTCTCATTTTTCAAATTAAGTTAAAAACAAATCCAACAATCACATCATTAGAAATTAAGAATTCAGGGGAGAACAAGGTTTCCCTACTAAAGACAATTTTCGTGGCGTATCTTCTTGCAAGTCTTATTATAAATTGAAGGTTACAAAATACAGGAACAATTTCAAAATAATTTTGCTGAAATTGAAATATAAAATACCAGCCTTGAACACCGATAACATACGTAATTTTAAAGGGATCCGAGATTAAAATACATAAACAATATTGCACTAAAAAAGGAATTGCATAAAAGACGGTAGCATAAAATTGTAAATAGTGTGCCATTTAGTGCCACAAAATTGTCTATGAATACAGTGTCAAAGACGGATTATATTTGGACCAACAAATATAATCTGACTTTCAGATCAATGTCCAATTTTCTTAAAATGTGTTAGCTTATGGGATTTACCGGTTAAATAATCAAATCTGATTTTAAGCTTAAGCCCCATTTTTGTAAAAATCTTTAAATTTTTATATATTCTTAATTGTTTATTTTTTATACCCTCCACCATCGTTTGGGGGGGGTTTATTAACTTTGTCATTCCGTTTGTAACACATCGAAATATTGTTCTAAGACCCTATAAAGTATATATATTCTGGGTCGTGGTAAAATTCTGAGTCGATCTAAGTATGTCCGTCCCTCTGTTGAAATCACGCAAACTTCCGAACGAAACAAGCTATCGACTTGAAACTTGGCACATGTAGTTGTTATTGATGTAGGTCCATATAAACCGATCCCCAGATTTGACTTCCGGAGTCTCATGGATGAGCAAAATTCATCCGATTCGGTTGAAATTTGGTACGTGGTGTTAGTATATGGTCTCTAACAACCATGCAAAAATTGGTCCACATCGCTACATAATTATATGTAGCCGCCATATAAACCGATCCCCAGATTTGACTTCCGGGGTCTCGTCGATGCGAAAAATTCATCCGATTCGGTTGAAATTTGGTACGTGGTGTTAGTATATGGTCTCTAACAACCATGCAAAAATTGATCCACATCGCTACATAATTATATGTAGCCGCCATATAAACCGATCCCCAGATTTGACTTCCTGAGTTTCGTGGATGAGCAAAATTCATCCGATTCGGTTGAAATTTGGTACATAGTGTTAGTATATGGTCTCTAATAAACATGCAAAAATTGGTTCACATTGGTTCATAATTATATATAGCCCCCATATAAACCGTTCCACAGATTTGACCTCCTGAGCCTACACCGAAAGAATTTTCTTCGTAAAAAGAACGAAAATTTTCGTTAAAAGTACGAAATTTGTCATTGTTTTACAACCAAAGAAACTTTTCATTAAAAGTACGAAATATTTCGTACTTTTTACGAAGAAAAGTTCTTCCAAAATTTTCGTAATTTGCAAGAAAAAATTCGTACTTTTTATGAAGAATCTTCGTACTTTTTATGAAAAATCTTCGTACTTTTTATGAAACAATTTCGTTCTTTTTATGAAAATGTTTCGTACTTTTTATGAAAAATTTCCGTAGTTTTTATGAAAAATATTCGTACTTTTTTCTGAAAAATGTTCGAACTTTTAGAAAAAAAAATTATAGTCGAAAGTGCATTTGGTTGTAGTTGCAAGTGTGAAAAATGACATCACTACTTTACATCTTAAGTTTTTGAATAATTTTTAGTTTTATTGCTTCACTTTTATTCATAGCGCGCTATCACCCAAATGAGAAGTAGCATACACTGAAAAAAAGCATGCCCGGTTCCAAAGATTTTGACTTTACTTTAAAAATTTTGGTATTGATTCCGAGCCAAAGAAGCGGAGAATACAAGTTAGGATACTTTTAAGATACAATTCACTTTTAAATTTAGGTTTTGTGTACTTGCTTCTAGGAAGCAAATTTTAAGTTTTCGTTTTTTCAGCTTTTTATTTTCATATGCTATCAAAGTCCTTTAAAAACGAGTTAACGACAACTTTGTTTTCCAAATTGAGACACGACTTCTAGTAGAAATTATACTATGTTTCAAGTAAAAAACGTCTTTAAAATAAAGTGTTGAAAAACATGTCTTATATTTGAACGATTTTTTGCTTTGCAGTCAAGAAGCAAAAAAGACAACAAATTTAAAGACAATTTCATTAAATTTAAAGAATTTTTCTGAATTATTAAAGTCAAGTTGACATTAGCCCAAACATTTTTTCTTTCATATTATGATACCCATTTTAAAGTGAAATCACTTAATTATAACAATACGACTTCATTGAAAAGTTTATCGACTTTTGGACAAGGAAAAAAACTTTATATTAGAGAAATGCGTCTTCTATACTAAGCAAAATTTGCATTCGTATTTTAACGACATGAAATCTTTGACCTCACGACAATATTTTTTTCAGTGTAGACTTGCATAAAAAATAGAATAAATGAATACACTCAAGCACATTATAAAAGACAATTTAATGCCGCGAACGGAAATTTGACAACTTCAATGAAACTTCTTCGTTATTTCAAAGAAAATGTTTCGTACTTTTTATGAAGAAATTTTAACGCCGAATGTTTTGTAAAATATTCGTAAAAACTTCTTCACAAAATTCATGAAATATGAAGAAAGTTTCGTTAAAAGTACGAACTTTTTACGAAGAAAAGTTAATGTAGAATGTTTCGTAGAAGTTTCGTATATTCGTAAAATGTTCTTCATAAAATTTACGAAAATGAATGAAAAATTCGTTATTTTAATAAAGAATTCAGGAAGAATAGTTAATGAAGAATTCTTCGTAAAATTTACGAAGAGAATTCTTTCGGTGTAGTGGATGAGCAAAATTCATCCGATTCGGTTGAAATTTGGTACGTGGTGAAATTTGGTACATTGCTTGTATATGGTCGCTAACAACCATGTCAAAATTGGTCCACATCGGTCTATAGTTATATATAGTCGATCCCCAAAAATAATCTACCAAAATTTTATTTCTATCGAAAATTTTGTCATTATTTCTATATAAAATTTTATCGAAATTTTACTTCTATAGAAAATTTTGTCAAACTGAATTTTTTACGTATTTAATATGTTTCTTTTGTTTAATTTATACCCCGTACGAACTAACTTACAATTGAGAAGACGGTGTTAAGAAGTTTTAAGATACCTTGCCATCGGTGAGTGTTACCGCAACCCAAGTAATTCGATTGTGGATGACAGTCTTTAGTACAAGTTTCTATGCAATCCATGGTAGATGGTACATAAGCCTGGCTGAACTTACGGCCGTATATAATTGTTATTTTTATACCCTCCACCATAGGATGGGGGGTATATTAACTTTGTCATTCCGTTTGTAACACATCGAAATATTGCTCTTAGACTCCATAAAGTATATATATTCTGGGTCGTGGTGAAATTCTGAGTCTATCTGAGCATGTCCGTCCGTCCGTCACGCTAACTTCCGAACGAAACAAGCTATCGACTTGAAACTTGGCACAAGTAGTTGTTATTGATGTAGTCGGACGGTATTGCAAATGGGCCATATTGGTCCACTTTTACGTATAGCCCCCATATAAACGGACCCCCAAATTTGGCTTGCGAGGCCTCTAAGAGAAGCAAATTTCATCCGATCCGGCTGAAATTTGGTACATGGTGTTAGTATATAGTCTCTAACAACCATGCTAAAATTGGTCCACATCGGTCCATAATTATATATAGCCCCCACATAAACCGATTCCCGATTTGACTTGCAGAGCCTCTAAGAGAAACAATTTTCATCCGATCCGGCTGAAATTTGGTACATGGTGTTGGTATATGGACTCTAACAACCATGCTAAAATTGGTCCATATCGGTCCATAATTATATATAGCCCCCATATAAACCGATCACCCGATTTGGCTTGCGGAGCCTCTAAGAGAAGCAAATTTCATCCGATCCGGCTGAAATTTGGTACATGGTGTTAGTAGATGGTCTCTAACAACCGTGCAAAAATTGGTTCACATCGGTCCATAATTATATATAGCCCCCATATAAACCGATCCCCCGATTTGGCTTGCGGAGCCTCTAGAGAAGCAAATTTCATCCGATCCGGCTGAAATAAGGTACATGGTGTTAGTATATGTTCTCTAACAACCATGCAAAAATTGATCCATATCGGTCCATAATTATATATAGCCCCCATATAAACCGATCCCCCGATTTGGCTTGCGGAGCCTCTAGAGAAGCAAATTTCATCCGATCCGGCTGAAATTAGGTACATGGTGTTAGTATATGGTCTCTAACAACCATGCAAAAATTGGTCCATATCGGTCCATAATTATATATAGCCCCCATATAAACCGATCACCAGATTTGACCTTCGGAGCCTCTTTGAAGACCAAAATTTATCTGATGCAGTTGAAATTTGGTACGTGATGTTAATATATGGCCTCAAACACCCATGCAAAAATTGGTCGATATCGGTCCATAATTATATGTAGGTCCCATAACCGATCCCCAGATTTGACCTCCGGAGCATCTTGGAAGAGCAAAATTCTTCCCATTCGGTTGAAATTTGGTACGTGATGTTTTTATAGGGTATCGAACAACCATGCAGAAATTGGTTCCTATCAGTCCATAATAATATATAGCTCCCGATAACCGATTCCCAGATTTGACCTCCGGTGCCTTTTGGAGAAGCAAAATGCATCCGATCTGGTTGAAAGTTGGTACGTGGTGGTAGTATATGATATTTAACAACCATGTGAGTTGAAATTTGTGGATGACAGTCTTTCGTAGAATTTTCTACGCAATCCATGGTGGAGGGTACATAAGATTCGACCTGGCCGAACTTACGGCCGTATATACTTGTTTTATTTTACTATTTTAATTATTCCAATTAAATTTTTTTACAATTGGCTACATTTGGCATGAATTATGGCCTTCATAATCATAATCATAATCAATCTCACCCCGCACTAAAGTGGGTCTGCAGTAGGTTAGGATAGGTTAGGTGGCAGCCCGATGTATCAGGCCCACTTAGACTATTCAGTCCATTGTGATACCGCATTGGTGAACTTCTCTCTTATCACTGAGTGCTGCCCGATTCCATGTTAAGCTCAATGACAAGGGACCTCCTTTTTATAGCCGAGTCCGAACGGCGTTCCACATTGCAGTGAAACCACTTAGAGAAGCTTTGCAACCCTCAGAAATGTCACCAGCATGGTGTTCGGTCGAAGCAGGAATCGAACCCACGACCTTGTGTATGCAAGACCATTGCACCACGGTGGCTCCCTGCAGTATTTTAGCCCATTCCCTGTGAAGCACTATTTTGATATGATCAACAGTTTGATAGTTGTAGTTGTCTACCTTACTCTCCAAAATGCCTCAGGCTCAAAAGTCCAACGGATTAAGATCCGGAGATTTTGGTGCCCATAGTGCGGTAGAAATTAATCGAGGAATCTCGTTTTTAAAACATTCCTGGTTGACTCGTGCTGAGTCCCGTTGGAATAACCATAGTCTACGGCCGAGATGTTTGTGCGTCCATGACTTCAATATTGTTTTTAGGACATATTCCCGATAATATTCGGCATATATTTTGAAGCTCTCTTCGATGAGTACGAAGCAATCATACTATTACGCTTGAATTCCATCACGAATAACATTATTACTGACGGCCATTTTCATGTAGCTCCCTTAGGCTTTAACTGCCAGTTAACAGAAAGTAAATTGCAAATATCTTCTCTCCAGTTAACTTTAACTGAAAAATTGTCGTCAGTTAAGTTCCTAACTAGCATATGGAATATTCAAAAGTTCAAAAGTTGGTTAGTTAAAGGAACACTAACGGAGCTTTATGAAAATGGGGGTGAATGCTATAGCTAAGCATTTTGTAAGCTTGTTAACAATAAAATGAACTGTCACTGTAGCCATCGTAGTGCAAAGGTTAGCATGTCCGCGTTGCATATACAAGGTCATGGGTTCAATTCCAGTTTGCACCACAGCGGTAGATAATCAATCACCTCTCAGTTATGCTGCAATGTGGAAAGTTGTTCGAAAACGATTTTAAAAAGAATGTCCCTTGTCAGTGAGCTAAACCTAGAATCGTGCTGCCCGATACTTTGATAGGAGAGAAGTTCACCACTTGTGGTATCACAATGGACTGAATAGTCAAAGCGAGCCTGAAGTAACTGACTGCCACTATACCTAACCTAACCGTAACTGGAATAAATCTGTCAGTATTCAACCATGTAGAAATGATAGCAAACCTGAAATTGGTTGCAATACATATCAGACACAAATAGATATTCATGCACCCAGAGAAGGAATATGATCACCTCAAACATATTTCAAGAGCAACATATTATTTTGGATGGTGACCATGTAACATGTTCGCTGCAACCATGTTTTTTCTCGGAAATTATGTATCTGTTTTCGGACAGCATGTTATGTTTGCCGAGAAAACAACATTTTTGCGACAAACATGTTACATGGTCATAAAATTTTGCTCTTGAAACATGTTTGAGGTGATCATATTCCTTTTCTGGGTGTGTAATACGTTTCCACTTTCCCCAACTTTCGGCCGCATATACATTTTGTGTGTGTGTTTTTAATTTTTTTTTTTAATTTCTCATCTTCATGGAATTCATATTGAAAAGTAATTCGATTAAACTTAATTTAATGGTTATCTATGGTAATCTATCCATTGCTTTTGACCAAGCAAAAACCCTAATTGCTGCTCTTCAATCAGTATGCCAAACCAAAAATCACACAAACAAAAAAAAAAAACAAAACACATATCAGTATAACAAAGCTATTGGCGGTTGTTGGCAAACAAAACAAAAAAATTTTTATAAATAAAGCTATTTAAACATAGTATAAAATTACGTCATTTAGTTGAGTTGAGATGACAGATCAACTTTGAGATATCCCCCAACAGAACGACGATGATAAAACGGGTGCTATTGAAAACGAGAACAGAACTTAACTGAAAAACAAAATGTGACACCAATATTAAACGGTTCAAGCCAATGAATAACCAGCTCCATCATCACTCAACCATTGTCCGATGTCCAATTGCCAGTCAACCAAGCATTCAACCAAAGTCAATCGAAGCGAAACCACAGCATATTCAAGCTTCAACAACAGCATCAGCATCATCGTTACTGTAAGCGCTTCTGTTGCGAGGGAGATAACAGTGAATCGCGTCAAAATCATTGATCGTTAATTTTCGCTACGATTTTGTTTTGGCTAATTTTGTTGTTATAATGGATGCAAACAAAAATCTTGATTTTGTTTGCAGAAGAGGAGACATAACATACGAAGAGATGTCATGTCTTAGCTCAAAATTGATGAGTTATTGTCCGAATTAGAGGTGTTCCACTTTCACGCACATTGGGACCAGATAGTTAGTCACGTACGATATTTATGTTAGGATCTCAAACTCACGCACAATCACGAAGTGAAAAGTCGTATTCAGGCACGAACAATTGTTAGAAAATTACGCTCGCATACTTTTGGGAGTCTTGGGAATTTCCATTAGCCATGAGGATTATCGTGAAACATGAGGATGAATTGCAAGAATTTTTGTGAGTGCCATATAATTTTCATGAGTTAAGGCGAGACACACTCTCGTGTCCTGTAATTATTGAGAGTCATAAGAATTGTGGTGAGACATGAGCCTTTCCGATGTCGCGAATACTTTTTGAATCACAAAAAATTTCCTGATTCGTGAGTCATAAGCCAAACCATGGGTATTTCCTAGGTTAAGTTAGGTTAGGTATTGTGGCAGCCCATTTCCGCATTTCAGGCTCACTTCGATGTCTACATTCCAAAGTGCGCTAAGTCTAAAAAGTGAATTTTACAGGAAACAAGAAACAAGTTTTTTTTTTAAATTCCTAAAAACCCGTATAAGATAAAAATTTCCTTATTTTCGGTCTCAAAATCATATTTTTTTATAATTTTTTTAGTATGTACGAACTCAAAATAGTGATAATAGAACATGGCTAAAAATGACTTAGACCACTTTAGATCGAACAAAGCTTTTTGCCCTTTTTGGATTGGACATTTTTTAAAACTTTAGACACAGTCTAAGTACAATATTAGCCATAACTTTTGATAGAAATGTCCAATAAATTCGAACTTTTGACAGGATGCAATTCACATCAATCCATCGACGCCATCAAAACATGCTAAGTCGACTTAGCGTACTCTGGAATGAGGGCATCGACTTAGACTATTCATTCCATTGTGATACCACAGTGGTGAACTTCTCTTTGTCCGATTCTATGTTAGGCTCAATGACAAGGGACCTACTTTTAATAACCGAATCCGAATTGCGTTCCACATTGCAATGAAACCACTTAGAGAAGCTTTGAAACACTCAGAAATGTCACCAGTATTACTGAGAGGGGATAATCCAACACTGAAAAACTTTTTGGTGTTCGGTCGTAACTGAGGTTGAACCCATGACCTTATATATGCAAGGCGGGTATGCCAACCATTGCACCACGGTGGCTCCCTATTTCCTAAGTTATGAGAATTTTTATGATGTTCGAATGTATGAAGAATTTTTGTGAGTTACGACGAATGTCTAGTAATTGACGTGATTCGTGTACATTTTGGTCATGGTTAATTTAATGGTCCATAAGGATTAAATCATGAGTATACTTTGGATCACGAGAATTTTCGTGACTTCCATAGTCGAGACAAGACTCACAATAATTGAGTCGTGTATATTTTCTGAATCATGAGAACTTTCGTGAGTCATGAGTATTTCCATAGTCATGAGTATTTTTGTGATTACGAAAATTTTCGTGATTTGCAAGAATGTTCGCGAATCTCAATATGCTCGGTAGGTCAATTGAATTTTTGCGAAATATGAGAATTTTTAATGTGTTTCCCAAGTCATGGATATTTTTAATCACAATAATTTTCGTGATTTACAAGAATGTTCGCGAGACCCAAAAATATTCGTGAGTCATGACAATTTGGTGGGACCTGTAAAAGATTATTGGTTTTTAAAACTTTTTCGTACGTGAGTGTGTTCGTGAAAATTTTTCACTTCATGAGTATACTTTGTAACTCGTGGGGGACAGGGTTCGTCACAGAAGATTTGTATTTCAAAGACCCGAGTAGATAAAAGACATTTAGTTTGGTGTTACTATTCCTTTTTTTATGCATTCTGCAGGCTTGGCTACAATTCTAAGTTGATGACTAACGGAAACGTGGCTTAGATGATTGGCTGTAGACTCTGTTGGGCGGTCGTGACTTGGAACGGCACTGCGTCTGCGGAACTGGCTGGTTGTGGGCTGTGCTGAGAGGACTGCGTCTCAGGGTTATGGGCTCTGCTATGCGAACGTGGCCAGGCATGGTACTGCGTTGGTACTCGGTGGTCGGCATGCTCTGGGTCGTTGATGGATCCTGGAACGATGTGGTTTCGGTAGGAGGTCTGTATTCTCGGCTTCGGACTTGGTCCAGAACTGCACGCAGTCAGGAATGGTTCGTTTCTGCGGTAGCAACGTGGTTTTGTACGATACGGCGTTGATACGAATTGGTCGTTGCTTTGTAGTCAAAAAGACAACAAATTTAAAGACAATTTCATTAATTTTAAAGAAAATTTTCTGAATTATGATACCCATTTTCAAGTCAAATAACTTATTATAAGGACAATACGACTTCATTGAAAAGTTTATAGACTTTTGGACAAGGAAAAAAGCTTTATATTAAGGAAATGCGTTTTCCATGCTAAGCATTTTGCATTCGTATAACAGCTACGTAGCCCAGTGGATAGTGTATTGGCTTACAAACTGTATGGTCCTCGGTTCGATTCCCCGTCCAGGTAAAATTTAAAAAAAATTACAAAATTGAATAATTTCTTCAACATTATATTTTTATTGCAGAAAAAGGTGCCAAGAACTAAAAAAAATCGTGGAACTGAAAATTATGTGAGGGAATGAGCACAACCTTCTTTGGGGAACATTCTTCCAAGCGTATAACATTTTTGGGCTCAAAATGCTTCCAAATATATAATATGTTCACATAAAACAAACATATTAATGTTTCGGCAATATACAATAATAACATATATGTGCTTCCTGCAAAATATGTTTGGAGCATACGTATGTTAGAGAAGCGATTTTTTTGAGGGTGCATAGATTTTTTTTTTCAAAATTGTATTTCTTTAGAATTTTTTTCAAAATGTTATTTTTATCGAATATTTTGTCAAAATTTTATTTCTATAGAAAATTGTGTCAAAATTTTATTTCAAAATTTTATTTGTCAAAACTATTTCTATAGACATTTTTCTCAAAATTTTATTCCTATAAAAAGTTTTGTCAAAATTTTATTTCTATAGAAACTTTTGTCAAAATTGTATTTCTATAGAAAATTTTGAACATTTTATTTCTATAGAAAATTTTGTCAAAATTTTATTTCTAGAGAACATTTTGCCAAATTTTGTATATATAGAAAACTTTGACAAAATTTTATGTATATAGAAAATTTTGTCAAAATTTTTTGTCTATAGAAAATTGTGTCAAAAAATTATTCCTATAAAGTTTTTTTGTAAAATGTTATTTCTGTAGATTTTTTTTCAAAATTTTATTTCTAAAGAAAATGTTGTCAAAATTTTACTTCTATAGAAAATTTTGTCAAAATTTTATTAGTTGAGAAAATATTGACAATTTTATTTCTATAGAAAATTTTGTCAAAAAATTATTCCTGTATAATTTTTTTGTAAAATTTTATTTCTGTAGAATTATTTTTCAAAGTTTTATTTCTTAACATTTTTTTTCAAAATTTTATTTCTGTAGAACATTTTATCATAACTTAATTTCTATCGAAAATTTTATCAAAATGTTTTTTCTATAGAAAATTTTATCAAAATGTTTTTTCTATAGAAAATTTTATCAAAATGTTATTTTTATCGAATATTTTGTCAAAATTTTATTTCTTGAGAAAATATTGAAAATTTTATTTCTATAAAAAATTTTGTCAAAATTTTATTTCTTGAGAAAATATTGACAATTTTATTTCTATAGAAAATTTTGTCAAAATTTTATTTCTAGAGAACATTTTGCCAAATTTTGTATATATAGAAAACTTTGACAAAATTTTATGTCTATAGAAAATTTTGTCAAAATTTTATGTCTATAGAAAATTGTGTCAAAAAATTATTCCTACAGAGTTTTTTTGTAAAATGTTATTTCTGTAGATTTTGTTTTTTCAAAATTTTATTTCTATAGAAAATTTTGTCAAAATTTTATTTCTATAAAAAATGTTGTCAAAATTTTATCGCTTTAGAATTTTTTTTTCAATTTTTTTTTCTAAATTTGGTCAACATTTTATTTCTATAAAAAATTTTGTCAAAATGTTATTTCTATTGTATTTTTTTTTAAATTTTATTGACATAAAAAATGTTTTCTGAATTTTATTTTAGAAATGCGTCTTCTATGCTAAACAAAATTTGCATTCGTACTTTAAAGACATGAAATTTTTGACCTCACGACAATAATTTTTTCAGTGTAGGTAACAATTTCTAAAAATAATCTACATTTTCTAAAATTAATCAAAATTTGACTGTCTTTTCAGTGTGTTTGTTAAAAAAAGAATGACTTCCAGACTATGGCAGCCCATCTAATTCGATTTTGTAAAACTTCAGGATTTTCATAAGAACTGTTAATGAAAAGCCGATCCAGCAAGAGGTGCTTTCGCCTCTACTATGAATAAATACCAAGAAGTGAGGTTGTTAGTTTTAGTGACAATACTTCCATTTCGACTTGGTCACCATGGGATCTGACTTAGCTTTATCTATAGGGTCTTTTCAGCCAAATAGCGAGAGATCAACTTTTACTGACAGATATATCTTTCGATATCTGCTAGTAAAAGTTTATCTCTCTTGAGTCAGTTGGTTTTAATATTGTCAAACGATAACGAAGTCTCTTCTTATCATAAGTGTCCCCATTTGCACTGCATCGATTCTATTTGTTATTATTAGTTTTGACTTATGTTCAAGTTTGTTCCGCGGCTGTTTGGGGGCTGTTTTCTTTTTGGAATATGTAAATGTTTCTAATTTTGTTGTTCGTCTTGTTTTGAAAGCAAAACCAAAAAAAAACGTCATAAAATTGAATCTTGCGACATTTAATCAAATCAAATTCAATATACTATAAATTAATCTATACCATCAAGGAACAAGGTTTTAAATATAAATCAAATATCCAACTGCAGAGTGTAGTTTTCATATTAAGAATTGTATTGAAAATCGAATAGGTGTATTTCGTTTTTCTTTTTGATTTTGGTTTTTCTAATTAATTTGAACTTTTTCTATTTCTCCCATAGTTTTTCATCGAAATGCAGAAAGTTCTCAATTATCAAAAAAAAAAAAATTTTTTTTAACCACTTTATAAATAATTGCACAATTTTTTTAATTTAATTCAAATCAAATAAATAAAAGAAAATTTTCGGAAAAAACTTGGTTTCCCAACTCAACCTTATTTAAAATTAAATGCTCAGTATCAAAAGTATTTTGCATTGAGGGAAAAACATCGAAGGGGAAACAAATTAAGTTTGCTACTGTTTGCTAAGGTTTTTGTTAAAAAAATTCTAGGAATCTCACTGCAGTTTGTGTGAATGCAACTTCAATGAAACCAAACAGAAATGAGAATAGGAAATCAAAGTTGTTGCTTGGAAATTTGTAAAATATTCTATTGTTTTGTTTTCGGAACTGGAAAAAGTTAATCAAGAGAAAATATTTCAACTATTTTTGTATAATTGACAGATACTGAATATGGAAGAACGTGTATTGGAGTTGATGAAGTTGTTGAACATTTAAATTAAACGGCTAGAAGAGGGTTGAGAAAAGTTAATAGCACTAGAGATCGGATTTGTTCTATCAAATTAAATCTTCCATCATATATTTCTCACTTCCACGTTGTTTATTCATTTCATAGTATTGTTTTTGTAGAATACAAACAATATAAATTAGATTATTCGATTTTATAATTTTTAATGTTTTCCCCCACATTCCCAAAAAATTTCCCATAAAAATTCCCCTACAACATTTTTCCTTCTATAAAATAAAACTTTGACAAATTTCTCTATAGAAAAGAAATTTTTGAGAACATTTTCTATAGAACAAAAATGTTGACAAAATTTTCTACAGAAATAAAATTTTAACAAAACTTTCTATAGAAAAGAAATTTTGAGAAAATTTTCTATAGAAAAGAAATTTTGAGAACATTTTCTTTCGAACTAAAATTTTGACAAAATTTTCTATAGAAATAAAATTGTGACAAAATTTTGTATAGAAATAAAATCTTAACAAAATTTTCTACAGAAATAAAATTTTGACAAAATTTTCTATATAAATAACATTTTGAGAAAATTTTCTATACAAATAATATTTTGACAAAATTTTCTTAGAAATAAAATTTTGAGAAAATTTTGTATAGAAATAAAATTTTAACAAAATTTTGTATAGAAATAAAATTTTGACAAAATTCTCTGTTGAAATAAAGTTTTGACAAAATTCTCTGTTGAAATAAAATTTTGACAAAATTTTCTACAGAAAAGAAATTTGAGAAAATTTTCTATAGAACTAAAATTTTGACAAAATTTTCTATAGAACTAAAATTTTGACAAAATTTTCTATAGAAATAAAATTTTGATAAAATTTTTCATAGAAATAAAATTTTGATAAAATAGAAATAAAATTTTGACAAAATTTTCTATAGAAAGAAAATTTTGTGTAGAGAAAAAATTTTAACAAAATTTTCTATAGAAATAAAATTGTGACAAAATTTTCTATAGAAATAAAATTGTGACAAAATTTTGTATAGAAATAAAATTTTAACAAAATTTTGTATAGAAATACAATTTTGACGAAATTCTCTATTGAAATAAAATTTTGACAAAATTTTCTATAGAAAAGAAATTACGAGAAAATTTGCTATAGAAATAAAATTTTGACAAAATTTTCTATAGAAATAAATTTTTGACAAAATTTCCCATGGAAATAAAATTTTGACAAAATTTCCTATGGAAATAAAATTATGACAAAATTTTATATGAAAATAAAATTTTGACAAAATTTGCTAAAGAAATGAAATCTTGAAAAAATTTCCTATAGAAATAAAAATTTGGGAAATTTTTCTATAGAAATAAAAATTTGGCAAATTTTTCTATAGAAATAAAATTTTGACAAAATTGAGCAACCAAAATGTAAAAAAAAATTTACAAATTGTATTAAGTGAAAAAGTCCCTACATTGTGTTTAGACGTCGCTACAAGACGCTAAATATTAGAAAATAGGGGATTTTCCCTACTTCTGGCAACACTGCATCTGAGCCATACAGCTCTTATAGTTGTCAACAGACAATTATCGCTTTATGTATTAACGTACAAGCAACGTCTACAAGCAAGCACTTCTATTTATAGACCATATTGTTGAGCACACAAAACCCATGTTAAAGAACTCCATTTAAAGGAAACAACCCACATTAACATTTGTCAATTTATTTATTAATTTAATTAATTTTTAGATCATGGAAATGATAAGATCAATTATCGATACCAATTAAAAAATTAGTTGATCCTCTAAAAAAATTAAGTGACTCAATTAATTTCTATCATTATTTTTATTTTGATTTATTATTAACTAACGTAACCCGGCCCGCTTCGCTGCGCCTTCCGAAGCGTATTTGTAGGAACATTTTGCGTTAACTTAGTCAACCATATTCTTCGTGGTGAAAACAAATTCGAAAAGATTTGAATTCTTTCAAACAAATCGGACTACTTGCTCTTTCGTTTATAGGTACAAATACGGCGGATATGCATATGTAAAATGGTTCGTCTTAAAAAATGTTCTGTATTCAAGTAGTTGGACAAACTTCTACATTTCTTGTGAATTTTAAGTGTGGTATGTCAATGAATGGTATCCTTCTCCTCAACATATCTGAAAATTAAGCACTATATTATAATAACATACAAAGAATTACTGTTTCCCATCTAATAAATCGGAAAAAGCAGAAGTAGTAAACAATTTTACCACATTAACATTTGCTAAAATGTTGGAAAATGATGCACCCTCTGCCAATTTCATGTAAATTTAAGTTCTTTACTAAAAAGAAGTCTGGCAGAAGCCTGTGCAAAAATCATAAAATTCCCATTTACGGACAAGCCTCTACTTTAAAATTAAGAAAAAAAAACGGACAAAAGGGAACCCTCTCCCCACCTTCGCTCCACTCTGACCTGATATCGGACTGTCACGTACAATTTATTAACATAATTTCATAACTACTCAATGGTCCCTATAAATTCAATCGAAGTAAATCGACAAAGTTTATTTCAATTTTCCCCTTCTCCAACCAGATATCGAAAAATCATATACTAATTTAAAAATCATGTATAAATTGAATCACCTCTTCCCACGTTCCCTGTAAATTTCAAGTAGATCGGAGATGTTTAAATTTTGCTTATTGTTTTAAAGGGACGTCACTTTCCCCGATACAATATCGACAAACACCGTAGTGAAAAGCACCTCTAACCTTCCCTGAAAATTCTTGAAACTTCCCTTCGTTCATAACCTTCCTCCACTGCCTTTGTAAATTTCAAGAAAACTTAAGAATTTTTGTTTTTTGCAGTTTTAGAGGAGGACCTACTCCCCGACCAAATATCGAAAAGTGATGTAGCGTATCTTTTGTAAACGTCCCAGAAAATGTCAAGCAAATTATAAGCCTAAAGGGGTGGCCTCTCTTCCGTCCAAATATGACAAAATCAAGTATCAACTATTAATATCGTAACCTCTCCCCAGTCCTCTGTAAATTTCAAGTAACTCGGTAAAGTTTAATTGTTTCTCTGTATGTAGTTACTTAAGAGAAGCGGATGTCTTCCTATGACCTTTTATTTTTATTAAAAAATTAGGAACCTGATATAAATATCATAACCTCACTCATTTTTCCGTAAAATTTCAGTCGGGGGAGTTTAGTTTTGTTTTCGCTGTACTTTAAAACAAAAGTCGGGCAAAGGGGTGGCCCCCTCCCCGACCAAATATCGAAAAATAATGTAGCGGACATTCAATGAAAATTTCAAGCAAATCGCAAAAAGTAGGGCAAGGGGGAGGTTCCCCTCCCCGACCACATATGAAACCATCAGGAACCCCATATTAATTCCATAAACTCGCCGCATGTTCTCTGTAAATCTCAGATAATTTAGAGAATTTTAGTTTTTTCACTGTACTTTAAAAAAAGTCGAACATAGGGGAGGTCCCCCTCCGCCACCAAATATCGAAATATAAAGTAGCGGATCTTTGTCTAGATACCAAACCCAACCTTCAATGAAAATTTCAAGCAAATCGGTCAACTTTGGTCCAATTTTCAAAAAGTCCGACAAAGGGGAGGTCCCCCTCCGCGACCAGGTGTCAAAAAATGAGGTACCCTATTTTCACCTCATGAACGACCCCTACGATCTCTGAAAGTTTCAAGTAAATCGGTTCAGCCGTTTCGGAGCCAACTCGGTACATACAAACAAACAAACAAACAAATAAACAAACATAGATTGAATTTTATATATATAGATTAATTCAATCAATACATTTTTTAATTGCATATTTGTTTAATTCCAATTCAGATTTTAATCGGACAAATGGAAGATGTCCATCTGCTTGTTTTAATCACTCTACAACCTTCAATAATATAGCTATGGTGCTGGAATTTGCCCAGACTCCTTTTATTTGTCTGCAGACAGGTGAGGTTTTTATGCAGCCCCCATATAGACCAAGTCTGAAATACCGGGCTTCCACTATACCTAAGTTCTTCGTTCTTTCCAGTCTAACTTCATTTTGTGTATTAGCTTTTCACTTTTACTTATATGAATACAGGTTCAAAATTTTAAAGTCTTATAAATCGTGGTTATTTTTTTTATACCCTGCGCCACACTGTGGAACAGGGTATTATAAGTTAGTGCATATGTTTGTAACACCCAGAAGGAGACGAGATAGACACATGGTGTCTTTGGCAATAATGCTCAGGGTGGGTCCCTGAGTCTATATAACCATGTCCGTCTGTCCGTCTGTCTGTGAACACATTTTTGTGATCAAAGTCTAGGTCGCAATTTAAGTCCAATCGCCTTCAAATTTAGCACATGTTCCTAATTTGGGTCGGAATAGAACCCTATTGATTTTGGAAGAAATCGGTTCAGATTTAGATATAGCTCCCATATATATCTTTCGCCCGATATGGACTAATATGGTCCTAGAAGCCAGAGTTTTGGCCCAATCTGTTGGAAATTTTGCACTAGGAGTACAATTAGTAGTGCAGTTAAGTGTGCTAAATTTGATTGAAATCGGTTCAGATTTAGATATAGCTCCCATATATATCTTTCGCCCGATATGGACTGATATGGTTCTAATAGCCAGAGTTTTGGCCCAATTTGGTTGAAATTTTGCACAGGGAGTTGATTTAGCATTGTAGCTATGCGTGCCAAATTTGATTGAAATCGGTTCAGATTTATATATAGCTCCCATATATAGCTTTCGTCCGATTTACACTCATATGACCACAGAGGACAATTTTTTACTCCGATTTAGTTGAAATTTTGCACAGGGAGTAGAATTAGCATTGTAGCTATGGGTGCCCAATTTGGCTGAAATCGGTTCAGATTTAGATATAGCTCCTATATATATCTTTCGCCCGATATGGACTAATACGGTCCCAGAAGCCAGAGTTTTAACCCACTTTGGTTGAAATTTTGCACCAGGAGTACAATTAGTAGTATAGTCAAGTGTGCCAAATTTTATTGAAATCGGAGCAGATTTAGATATAGCTCCCATATATATCGTTCGCCCGATTTATACTCATATGACCACAGTGGCCAATCTTTTACTCCGATTTAATTGAAATTTTGCACAGGGAGTAAAATTAGCATTGTAGCTATGCGTGCGAAATTTGGTTGAAATCGGTTCAGATTTAGATATAGCTCCCATATATAGCTTTCGCCCGATTTACATTCATATGACCACAGGGGCCAATTTTTTGCTCCGATTTAGTTGAAATTTTGCACAGGGAGTAGAATTAGCATTGTAGCTATGCGTGCCCAATTTGGTTGAAATCCCATATATATGTTTTTCTGATTTCAACAAAAATAGTCAAAATACCAACATTTTCCTTGTTAAATCGCCACTGCTTAGTCGAAGAGTTGTAAAAATGACTCTAAGTTTCCTAAACTTCTAATACATATATATCGGGCGGTAAATCATAAATAACTTTTGCGTAGTTTCCTTAAAATTGCTTCAGATTAAATTGTTTCCCAATTTTTTTTACTAACATTGTGTTCCACCCTAGTGCATTAGCCGACTTAAATTTTGAGTCTATAGATTTTGTAGAAGTCTATCAAATTCTGTCCAGATCGAGTCATATTTAACATAAATGTATGTATTTGGGACAAACCTTTATATATAGCCCCCAACGCATTTGACGGATGTGATATGGTATCGAAAATTTAGATCTACAAAGTGGTGCAGGGTATAATATAGTCGGCCCCGCCCGACTTTAGACTTCCCTTACTTGTTTTTATTAAAACCAAACAACTAAACTTCTTATTACCAAACAAATTAAATTTACCATCCACTACAGGTTAGCAGTGCTTGGGCCGTTGTTAGCCAAAGATGTTAGCTGACAAGATGATGGATGGATGGACTGAGATGGAGACGGACAGATGAGCAGCTCTAAGTAGTTAACTTAAACACGCCACACTTTCTGAATAGCATTATTGGCAATGCATTGTTAAAGTCAGCAGGAGAAAACAAAAAAACAAAAACACTGTCGTGGTAATAAAATAATAAAAATGACGCAAACTTGTACGTAATATGATCACATTTAAGACAACAGACCAAGCGACATTAAACAACTCGAACAGCAATAATATCTATGACAGCAGCAGCACCAATAGTAGTGAGGTAACAGCGGGGCAACATCAGACACAATGTTAAAGTGACAAAAACAGCTGAGACAACTTTAAATAAAAATGTCGATTAGTTGTGATTAGAAATATGTAACAATTTCTATATGGGGTGATGTGTTGTTCAACGGGGTATACAATAAGGTATTTAATTTCATCACTAAATAAATCTTAAATTTCCAAATTCGGTGTCGACTTCAAGTAAAAGTTATGCTAGGTTTCAAGTAACAAACGCCTTTAAAATAAAGTGTGGAAAATATATATTTTTGAATGTTTTTTTACCTTTGCGTGTATCTTCAGTATCAAGCAAAAATCAAGCAAAATTTGAACACGATTTTATTAGTTTTAAAGATTTTTTCAGAATTATTATTGTTGACCTTAGTCATTTTTATACCCATAGAATGGTGACGGGGGTATAATAAGTTTGTCATTCCGTTTGTGACACATCGAAATATCGATTTCCTACTATATAAAGTATAAATATTCTTGATCAGGGAGAAATTCTATGATGATATAAGCATGTCCGTCTGTCTGTCTGTTGTAATCACGCTACAGCCTTCAATTATGGCGCTATCGTCCTGAAATTTGGCCCAGATTCGTCTTTTGTTTGCAGGCAGGTCAAGTTCGAAGATGGGCTATATCGGTCCAAGTTTTGATATAGTCCCCATATTAACCGACCTCTCGATTTGGGGTCTTGGGCTTATAAAACTGTAGTTTTTATCCAATTTGTATGAAATTGGAAATCTAGAAGTACCATAAAAAAAATGTACCGAAAATGGTGAGTACCGGTCCATGTTTTGGTATAGCGCCCATATATATGTATATGTTTTGGGAACCTTTCATCTTCTTTACCAAATATATCAAAAATTGAATTCTATTTATACCCTTCACCACTACTGTGGTACAGGGTATAATAAGTTTGTGCATTTGTATGTAACGCCAAGAAGGAAAAGTCTGAGACCCATCGTTTAGTATACCGATCGTCTTAGAATTAAATTCTGAGTCGATTTAGCGATGTCCGTCCGTCTGTCTGTCTGTTGATGTATTTTTGTGTGCAAAGTACAGCTCGCAGTTTTGTCCTAAAATTTGGTATAGGGTCCTGTTTCGGCTCAAAGACGATCCCTATTGATTTTGGAAAAAATCGGTTAAGATTTAGATATAGCTGCCATATATATTTTTCACCGATCTGGTCATAATTGGCGTGTATATCAACCGATCTTCCTCAAATTCCGTACATCCGAATATTTTATGAGTCTCGAAAAACTTGCAAAATATCAGCCAAATCGGTTCGGATTTAGATATAGCTCCCATATATAGCTTTCGCCCGATTTACACTCATTTGCCCACAGAGGCCAAGTTTTTACTCCGATTTAGTTGAAATTTTGCACAGGGAGTAGAATTAGCATTATAGCTATGCGTGCCAAATTTGGTTGAAATCGGTTCAGATTTAAATATAGCTCCCATATATAGCTTTCGCCCGATGTACACTCAAATGACCACAGAGGCCAATTTTTTGCTCCGATTTAGTTGAAATTTTGCACAGGGAGTATAATTAGCATTGTAGCTATGCGTGCCGAATTTGGTTGAAATCGGTTCAGATTTAGATATAGCTCCCATATATAGCTTTCGCCCGATTTACACCCATATGACCACAGATGCCAATTTTTAACTCCGATTTAGTTGAAATTTTGCACTGGGAGTAGAATTAGCATTGTAGCTATGCGTGCCAAATTTGGTTGAAATCGGTTCAGATTTATATATATCTCCCATATATATCTTTCGTCCGATTTACACTCATATGACCACAGAGGCCAATTTTTAACTCCGATTTAGTTGAAATTTTGCACTGGGAGTAGAATTAGCATTGTAGCTATGCGTGCCAAATTTGGTTGACATCGGTTCAGATTTAGATTTAGCTCCCATATATATGTTTTTCTGATTTCGACCAACATTTTCCTTGTAAAATCGCCACTGCTTAGTCGAAAAGTTGTAAAAATGACTATAATTTTCCTAAACTTCTAATACATATATATCGAGCGATAAATCATAAATAAACTTTTGCGAAGTTTCCTTAAAATTGCTTCAGATTTAAATGTTTCCCATATTTTTTTACTAACATTGTGTTCCACCCTAGTGCATTGGACGACTTAAATTTTGAGTCTATAGATTTTGTAGAAGTCTATCAAATTCTTTCAGATCGAGTGACATTTAAATGTATGTATTTGGGACAAACCTTTATATATAGCCCCCAACACATTTGACGGATTTGATATGGTATCGAAAATTTAGATCTACAAAGTGGTGCAGGGTATAATATAGTCGGCCCGCCCGACTTTAGACTTTCCTTACTTGTTTTTTTTTTTTTTAATTTTTATTTACATTTATTTATTTATTATTTTATTTACATTTATTTATTATAGTCGGTTAAACTAAACATTAAATAACATTAACCTACGATCAAAAAAATATATTTATGAGACTTCCGCCTATTGGCTAGTGCGGCTCCTTAAATTTTTCCATACTCTATTGCGAAGTTTTATTATATTTCTAATAGTATAACCCTTTATCTGCGTACATATTATGTGGGTATCTTGTAGATATTTCTTAACAAGTATACCCACCAGACCAAAAACAACGGCCAACTCTACTCAGAAGCACCAGCAGCAACAACAACAGCAGCACTCTTACGGCCAATTGTCAAATAACAGTTGCACATGTCTGGCACAACGTTAAAGTGGGCTTTAAATATTCGAATATAACGTCAACGCAATGAAATCATTCGACCAGCACAAAAAAAAGAGAAAGAAAAAATCGAACACCTCAGAACAACCGAAAGTGATTGGCAAAGCGAAAAATGATGAGATAACGAATAAAGGTTACGGTGGCGGGTTGTTAGTCCCTTATTTGGCTAAATGACTAGAGAACATATGCTCAGTTTCGTATGGAGGTGGGGTGTAAACTTGTTGATCTGCTGTTATTTTTTATTGCATTTAGTGGGGAATTTTAGAATTTGGCAAATGTTGAAGTAAAAAAAGTGCTTTGTTGTCTTTATGTTTAGGCGAATGTTTAAATCTCAATTATGAAACAGTTAAGCCATTAATCAATGCGAGTAATTGTTTTTTAATTGTTTTGCAATAGAATGGACATTCTAAATTTTAATTAGCAGGATTTTTTGTTTTTTTTTTAAAGAATTATATAAATTGACATAAACATAGTTGCATTTTCTTCATATACTCATTTGTAATAAATTGTTTATTTAAATAAACAAAAAAAGTTGATTCCAGAAATCGTTTTCGTTTTTGCTTTTGAATTTTATTTCAGTAAAAAATTATTTAGTAAAAAACTGGTAATGATAGGCTAATAAATAAGCCATTATATAATTACATGTACGATATGTGTATTTCGTATAACAAATAGTCTTGAATACGCATCACAGATAATATTTTTTTCAAAATTTCTTTATTTTAAGTCCCAAAAATTCAAACTCGTACATAATATTTTTGAGACATGCACACAAAAAAAATTTTCTGATTCAATCACGAAATTAATTGATCCAATTAATTTTTTAATTGAAATGTCTTCAATCACGAAAATGATAGTATCAATCACAGTTTTAATTGGGCATAGAAAAAAATTTTGATTAAAAAATTAATTGAAATTTGGTAATGACAAATTTCAATTAATTTTTTAATTGATTCAATTAAAAATTTAATTGATGTTGATTGCAAAACTCAATTAATTTATTAATTAAAAAAATGTAACTATTTTCAATTACCTTTTGAATTGGCTTAGAATTTTTATTTGGATTGTTAATCAAACAATCAATTGTTAATTGATTGTTTGAAAAAAAATTTTAATTAAAAATTTAAAAAATGTTAATCACTTTTTTAACTGACTTAGTCTTCCGAATTTGATTAAACTTTTATTTATCAATTAACTTTTTAATTAAAAATTTTAAAATTTTCAATCATTGACTTAATTAACTTAACGTTTCTATCTTGATTAAAAAGTTAATTGTACCAATTAATTTAGTAATTGAAAAAAATTTCAACTTCAATTAACTTTTTAATTGGAAATATTTTGGTGATATTTTTTTCTGTGTGTTTGAGATAATAAAACTACTTTAGGCAAAAGTAAATTGCAAAAAAATAATAATAACAAAAATAAACTGATATCAAATATTTTTTTAAATTCAATTACATTACGCATCAGTTTAACGAAGGTAATTTTTTCCATGGTTTTCCATTTGTTACCAGGTCCAAATTCTCCTAAACATTTGGACACTTGACCTGAGGCATTTACGCGATAATGAAAAAAAGACCGAAGATGTCCAAATTCTCCTAAACATTTGGACACTTGACCTGAGGCATTTACGCGATAATGTAAAAAAAAAGACAGAAGATGTCCTCTTAGCAGGCCTCTAAAGTTGGCCAGGCTTAAGGAAAAATGCTTTGAATAAATTTATTCGGGCTGCCGAATTTTCATATGTTATCCGATTTCCAAGCTTTTATTGGTGTGGAATATTGGTAACGGATAGTGCCCTAAAAAGCATAAAAAATGTGGTTATACGATTTATTTGTATTGTTCCAGAAATTTCGGCCGAGAATTTATTTTTTACTTTACGATTTCCCAAGGTGGCTATCTGGTGCGTTTACGTGCCTTTCCACTTATGAGTATATATTCCAACGAGATTTTATCGTCAGATGCAGTAAGCACAATCGCTAATGGAAACTGATATCATGACCTAACATGTAAATTACATTTTTATAGAAAATTTTGTTAAAATTTTATTTCTTTAGAAAATTTTGTCAAAATTTTTTTCTATAGAAAATTTTGCCAAAATTTTATTTCTATAGAAAATTTTGCCAAAATTTTATTTCCATAGATAATTTTGTCAAAAGTTTTTTTTGTCAAAATTTTATTTTTATGAAAAATTTTGTCAAAATTTTATTTTTATGAAAAATTTTGTCCACATTTTATTTCTATGCAAAATTTTGCCAAAATATTATTTCTAACATATATACAATTTGGTCAAAATTTTATTTCTATAGAATTTTTTTTTTTCAAAATTTGATTTATTTTTTTTATTTTATTTTTATTTTATCAACATTTTATTTTTATAGACAATTTTGTCAGAATTATTTCCATAGAAAAATTTTGTCAAAATATTATGTCAATAGAATATCAAAATTTTATTCCTATGAAAAATTTTGCCAAAATATTATGTCTATAGAAAATTTTGCCAAAATTTCATATCTATAGATAATTTGGTCAAAATTGTATTTCAATAGAAAATTTTGCCAAAATTGTCAGAATTATTTCTATAGAAAATTTTGTCATGATTTTATTTCTATAGAAATTTGTGTCAACATTTTATTTCAATACAAAATGTTGTAAAAATTTTATTTCTACAGAAAATTTTTTCAAAATTTTATTACTATAGAAAATTTTGTCAACATTTTATTTCTATAGAAAATTTTAGCAAAATTTTATATCTATAGATAATTTTGTCAAAAGTTTTTTTTTGTCAAAATTTTATTTCTTTAGAAAACTTTGTCAAAATTTTATTTCTTTAGAAAACTTTGTCAAAATTTTATTTCAATAGAAAATTTTGTGAAAATGTTATTTCTATGAAAAATTTTGTCAAAATTTTATTTCTATGAAACATTTTGCCAAAATATTATTTCTATAGAAAATTTAGCCAAAAATTTATTTCTATAGATAATTTTGTCAAAATTTTATTTATATCGAAAATTTTGTCAAAATTTTATTTCTATGAATAATTTTGTCAAAATTTTATTTCTATAGAAAATGTTGTCAAGATTTTATTTCTATAGAAAATTTTGTCTAAATTTTATTTCTATAGAAAACTTTGTCAAAATTTTGTTTCTATAGAAAATTTTGTCAATATTTTATTTCTATAGAAAATTTTGTCAAAATTTTATTTCTATAGAAAATTTTGTCAAAATTTTATTTCTATAGAAAATTTTGTCAAGATTTTATTTCTATAGAAAAATTTTGTCAAAATTTTATGTCTATAGAAAATTTTGTCAAGATTTTATTTCTATAGAAAATTATGTCAAAATTGTATTTCTATAGAAAATTTTGTCTAAATTTTATTTCTATAAAAAATTTTGTCAAGATTTTATTTCTATAGAAAATTTTGTCAAAATTTTATTTCTATAGAAATTTTTTTCAAAATTTTATTTCTATAGAAAATTTTGTCAAAATTTTATTTCTATAGAAAATTTTGTCAAAATTTTATTTCTATGAAAAATTTTGTCAAGATTTTATTTCTATAGAAAAATTTTGTCAAAATTTTATGTCTATGGATAATTTTGTTAAGATTTTATTTCTATAGAAAATTTTGTCAAAATTTTATTTCTATAGAAAATTTTGTCTACATTTTATTTCTATAGAAAATTTTGTCAAAATTTTGTTTCTATAGAAAATTTTGTCAATATTTTATTTCTATAGAAAATTTTGTCAAAATTTTATTTCTATAGAAAATTTTGTCAAAATTTTGTTTCTATAGAAAATTTTGTCAATATTTTATTTCTATAGAAAATTTTGTCAAAATTTTATTTCTATAGAAAATTTTGTCAAGATTTTATTTCTATAGAAAATTTTGTCAAAATTGTATTTCTATAGAAAATTTTGTCAATATTTTATTTCTATAGAAAATTTTGTCAAAATTTTATTTCTATAAAAAATTTTGTCAAGATTTTATTTCTATAGAAAATTGAAAATATGAAAAATTTTGCCAAAATATTATTTCTATCGAAAATCTTGCCAAAATTTTATTTGTATAGATAATGTGTTCAACATTTTATTTCCACAGAAAATTTTGTCAAATTTCTCAGAATTATGTCTATAAAAAATTTTGTCTAATTTTTATTTCTATAGAAGATTTTGGCAAGATTTTATTTCTTTAGAAAATTTTGCCAAAATTTTATTTCCATAGAAAATTTTGTCAAAATTTTATTTCTATATATCCCTTTACATTGTTACATTACGGTTTATCCACTCTGTATATTGCTGTGGAGATACCACAGCAATGAAACATATGCATAGAAATGGTTCCCTAAAACATAGCAAAGTATGTCGTAAATATGCTGGTACAACTACTCACTAGCCTAACGACCCTCGTACACTTATGGCCCGTGTCTTATGTGTTATTTATTTAAGATTTATGTGCTGCGAATCTTAATTGCTCAGCCTCTCTGGTAGACTAGATTTTAATGAGCTTTTCTTTTATTTTTATTCCGCAATCATTCAACACTCAGAACATTTAACTTGAGAACTGCATAGTTCACATTATTGTAGTAGAATTTTTGCAGGAAATTGCAAAACTAAATGGGTAGTAAAAATGTATGCAATATTTGTTTTTCTTTTTTTTTTAATGACGAATAGGAAAATAAAACTTTGAGATCACCTAAAGCCTCACTGAACAATGCTTGGTTATTAAATAGACAGATGTTTTATATTGAAATAGTTTCCATTTGATATGAATGTGGAATATTTATTCTATGGAACAATGAAAACATATTTTCAATATCAATGACACTGAACTGGATTAGATCAATAGACAAATAGAAATTCAATAATTTCTATGTGGTCATGAACCAGATAGAATTTCTATATATATTTCATATACATTTATTTATTAGAATGCCCTGAGGTGTGTTCAATGAGTATGTGATGACTGGGAAATTATCAATATTTATCCTCATATTATTGCAACTGATTGAAGCGAATTAATTGGAGTTTGAGGAAAATGGATTATTTCTTATTACAGAAGATTATTAATATAACAATGTCAGCATTAGTTTATTCTTATATGTGTTTTTTTTTATATACAGCGTGGCTAACATCCAATGCACCAAACTAAAATGCTATATTCTCTTATTTCTTTTTTTTTTTAATTTTATTGTTCAAAAGCAATAAATGTTGGAAATAAGATCAAATTTTGAAATCTGTTTACAATTATTCAAATTGACTACCTTTGTCACGAATTATGTCCCTCACACCCTGTCATCACACTTTTCGATAGAAAATGTTGTCAAAATTTGATTTATATAGAAAATTTTGTCAAAATTTTATTTCTATAGAAAATTTGTCAAAATTTTACTTCTATAGAAAATTTGGACAAAATTTTATTTCTATGGAAAATTTTGTCTTTATTTTATATCTATAGGAAATTTTATCATAATTTTATTTCTACAGAAAATGTTGTCAAATTTTTTTTTCTATAGCAGATTTTGTCAAAATTTTATTTCTTTAGAAAATGTTCTCACATTTTTATTTCTATAGCAAATTTTGTCAAAATTTTATTTTTATAAAAAATTTGCCAAAATTTTATTTCTATAGCAAATTTTGTCAAAACTTTATTTCTATAGCAAATTTTATCAAAATTTTATTTCTATAGAAAATGTTGTCAAAATTTTATTTCTATAAAAAAATTGTCAAAATTTTCTTCTATAGAAAATTAGGTCAAAATTTTATTTCTATAAAAAAATTGTCAAAATTTTCTTCTATAGAAAATTAGGTCAAAATTTTATTTCTATAGAAATTTTGTCAACATTTTATTTCTATAGAAAATTTTATTTCCATAGCAAATTTTTTCAACATTTTATTTCTATGGAAAATTTTGTCATTATTTTATATCTATAGAAAATTTCATCATAATTTTATTTCTATAAAAACTTTGTCAAAATTTTATTTCTATAGCAAATTTTTTCAAAATTTTATTTCTATAGCAAATTTTATCAACATTTTATTTCTATAGAAAATTTTATCAAAATTTTATTTCTATAAAAAATGTTGTCAAAATTTTATTTCTATAGAAAATTTTGTCAAAATTGTGTTTTTATATAAAATGTTGTCAAAATTTTATTTCTATAGAAAATTTAGCCAAAATTGTGCTGTTATATAAAATTTTATCAAAATTTTATTTCAATAGAAAATTTTGCAAACATATAGAACATTATTTAAGCAAAAAAGATCGAACAAGAGACAAACACTCAGTTGTGTCAAAATTTTATTTCTATAGAAATTTTGTTAAAATTTTATTTCTATAGAAATTTTGTCAAAATTTTATTTCTATAGAAATTTTGTCAAAATTTTATTTCTATAGAAAAATTTGTCAAAAATGTATTTCCATAAAAAGTTTTTGTCAAATTTTTATTTCTATAGAACATTTTGTCAAAAATATTATTTATATAAAAAATTTTGTCAAAAGTTTTATTTCTATAGAAAATTTTGTCAAATATTTTATTTCTATAAAAAATTTTGCCAAAATACCGCTTTGCATACAAAGGGTAATGGATCCAATCCCAGTTTCGACCAACCACCAAACAGTTCTTCAGCGGTGTATTATCCACTCAGTACTGTGCCTTTATTATTTAGCCTTATTTCACAGCTCTTCTAAGTTGTTTTATTGCAATGCTAAACGCCGTTCAGGCACAGAAAAAAAATATCTCCAACATTTTTCCAATTAAAATTTTAGTTGAATTTACAAAAAAAAATATTCAATTAACACTTTAATTGATTCAAGAAATTTTTTAATTGAAACAAGATTTAATTATCAATTAATTGTATCAATTAATTTTTTATTCCCTCCACCATAGAATGGGGGTATATTAACTTTGTCATTCCGTTTGTAACACATCGACATATTGCTCTAAGACCCCATAAAGTATATATTCTGGGTCGTGGTGAAATTCTGAGTCGATCTGAGCATGTCCGTCCGTCCGTCTGTTGAAATCACGCTAACTTCCGAACGAAACAAGCTATCAACTTAAAACTTGGCACAAGTAGTTGTTATTGATGTAGGTCGGATGGTATTGCAATGGTATTGCAAATGGGCCATATCGGTCCACTTTTACGTATAGCCCCCATATAAACGGACCCCCAAATTTGGCTTGCGATTGCTCTAAGAGAAGCAAATTTCATCCGATCCGGCTTGAAATTTGGTACATGGTGTTAGTATATGGTCACTAAAAACTATGCAAAAATTGGTCCATATCGCTCCACTTTTGCGTATAGCCCCCATATAAACGGACCCCATAATTTAGCTTGCGATTGCTTTAAGAGAAGCAATTTTCATCCGATCCAGCTGAAATTTGGTACATGGTGTTAGTATATGGTCTATAACAACCATGCAAAAATTGGTCCACATCGGTCCATAAGTATATATAGCCCCCATATAAACCGATCCCCCGATTTGGTTTGCGGAGCCTCTTAGAGGAGCAAAATTCATTCGATCCGGTTGAAATTTGGTACATGTTATTCGTATATGGTCTCTAACAACCATGCACAAATTGGTCCACATCGGTCCATAAGTATATATAGTCCCCATATAAACCGATCCCCAGTACAATCCTTAAGTACAATCCTTGGAACTTTCTGAATCGTCAGATGGCGCTCGACGAAATAGGGATATGTTTATATACATATGAGTTCTACGAACAAGCAAAAGACCCGGTGAACATACTCAGAAGAAGGCAAATACTGACCCATCGTCTGGAAAGGTAATGTCCACTGTTTTCAAGAGCCGAATTCGTAATTTCTACTGGAATAGTAAAACGTACACAAGGCTGATTATGCATTGAATTGAAAAAAAAAAATATGTCCAAACACTTCTTCCATGAGCGACCCTAGAACACTGATTTCCCGATTTTTCTCTTTGATAATCTATTTTTTTTTTTTGGGAGTCATCAAAGCAATACTGAATAGGGTTCCTATTAATCCATATAGGCTTGCCTCACTATTTTACTTCTGAAACATTGAGGTTCGTACAATGCACTTAATTTTTCTGGAATGTTTATACCTATTTTTGATTCTATTGGACGGAAATTTGGACTAGTTCCATATATCCCTAATATAGACCAATGTCCCGATTAAATTCCTTCATCAGCTGAAAAATAATATGGATGAATTAAGAATGTGATATTCAATTAGCTCTAAAACTTGGTAGGAGTTATACCATAGGAGCTATACTAAATTCCTTTTTGTACATACCCAGTATCCCAGTTTCACGGGATTATGTTACAGTGAAACCTCTTAAAGGTGGATACCCACGGTTGCCCTAATTTTGTCCACCTTTGAGAGGTGACCAGATATGAGAGGTTAATTTTAATGTATTATAATATAGCAAACGTATTTCTATAGAACATTTTATCAAAATTTTATTTCTATGTCAAAATTTTATTTCTATAGAAAATTTTGTCAAAATTTTATTTCTATAGAGAATGTTGACAATTTTTTTTCTATAGAAAATTTTGTTAAAATTTTATTTCTATAGCAAATGTTGTCAAAATTTTATTTCTATAGAAAATGTTGTCATCACTCTTTTCGATAAAAAATGTTGTTAAAATTTGATTTCTATAGAAAATTTTTTCAAAATTTTATTTCTATAAAAAATTTTATTTCTGTAGCAAATTTTTATTAAATTTTTTTTTCTTTAGAAAATTTTTTCAAAATTTTATTTCTATAGAAAATTTTGTCAAAATTTTATTTCTATAGAAAATTTTGTCAAAATTTTATTTCTATAGAAAATTTTGTTAAAATTTTATTTCTATAGCAAATGTTGTCAAAATTTTTTTTCTATAGAAAATTTTGTTAAAATTTTATTTCTATAGCAAATATTGTCAAAATTTTATTTCTGTAGCAAATTTTTATTAAAATTTTCTTTTGTTTTTCGTTTGAAAATTTTGTCAAGATTTTATTTGTATAGAAAATTTTGTCAAAATTTTATTTCTATAGCAATAGAAATTTTGTCAAAATTTTATTTCTGTAGAAAATGTCAAAATTCTATAGAAAGTTTTGTCAAAAATGTATTTCCATAAAAAGTTTTTGTCAACATTTTATTTCTATAGAACATTTTGTCAAAAATATTATTTATATAAAAAATTTTGTCAAAAGTTTTATTTCTATAGAAAATTTTGTCAAATATTTTATTTCTATAAAAAATTTTTCCAAACATTTTATTTCTGTAGAACATTTTGTCAAAATTTTATTTCTATAGAAAATTTTGTCAAAATTTTGTTAAAATTTTATTTCTATAGCAAATGTTGTCAAAATTTTATTTCTATAGAAAATTTTGTCAAAAATTTTATTTTTGTAGCAAATTTTTATTAAAATTTTATTTTTTTCTTTTGAAAATTTTGTTTTTGTATAGAAGATTTTGTTTTATTTGTATAGAAGATTTTGTCAACATTTTATTTCTATAGCAAATTTTGTCAAAATTTTATTTCTATACAAAATATTGTTAAAATTTTATGTCTACAGAAAATTTTGTCAAAATTTTATTTCTATAGAAAATTTTGTCAAAATTTTATTTCTGTAGAAATTTTTGTCAAAATTTTATTTCTATATAAAATTTTATTTCTGTAGCAAGTTTTTATTAAAATTTTATTTTTTTTCTTTAGAAAATTTTGTCAAAATTTTATTTGTATAGAAAATTTTGTCAAAATTTTATTTCTATAGCAAATTTTGTCAAAAATTTTCTTTTTTTCTTTTGAAAAATTTGTTTTTGTATAGAAGATTTTGTTTTATTTGTATAGAAAATTTTGTCAACATTTTATTTCTATAGAAAATTTTGTCAAAAATTTAATTTCTATACAAAATTGTGTTAAAATTTTATTTCTATAGAAAATTTTGTCAAAATTTTATTTCTGTAAAAATTTTTGTCAAAATTTTATTTCTATATAAAATTTTATTTCTGTAGCAAGTTTTTATTAAAATTTTATTTTTTTTTCTTTAGAAAATTTTGTCAAGATTTTATTTGTATAGAAATTTTTGTCAAAATTTTATTTCTATACAAAGTTTTGTTAATAGAGGAAATTTGTGAAGGTAGAGAGGAATATTTTGCAAAATCTACCAAAACATCAGCAATCTACCAAACACTAAAAACTCTAGCATTTTTGATAGAATTCTAGAAACTGTGGCAAGAAATAATTTTAGAAATAATTTTTCCCCAATACATTTATGCAAAATGTAGCATCATTTTAATGGGCACTTTATCTTTCAGTGTATATATCAATTCATTGTGTTTTTTAATATTTTCTATAGAAACTATATTATCACCACCCCAACCATATTGTGCAAGTCTTTTGTATAGTCAAGCTGTCTGTGCAACATTATAAAATTCCAGATTACAAAGTACTTCCGACTTTTGTTTTTCATGGCGTTAAGTCATAGCTCATGCTCATGTTATCTCGTATTGTCGGCATTTCTCATTGAGGCACTTTTCCCTTTGAAGTCTACGATAAATTGCTGGCGTTTAAATGTTAATTGTTGCAAAGAGATATTCACAACATTTGAGAACAATAAAATATTTAGCAAAACAAATTTCATTGTAAAATGGTTGTGATGAAAGAAAGAAATTGAGAAAGCTGCAGAAATGTTCTATAGATAAAAAATTTTCAAAAGAATTTATTTCCAGATATTATCTCGATGAAATGAAAATATTTTTTTTTTGTTTGGGGACAATAAATTTCATTTCTAAGAAATTATTGATTAATTACATTTACAATTAATTATATATTTAATTATAAGCTATGACTGGTAGGATCTTAAGCTTATGTGATTTTTGCAAAATATGGCTAAATTTCTTCCAGAAAAATTGCGAATGTTTTAAAGTATATTACTTCCCATCTTTCATATAATTACCTCACATTTTACCACAACTGAGAATATAGGGCCTGCAGTTCGTCCTTGTGTTGTACATTTCACTAACTGAGGCCTGTGGGCATGCAATTCCCCCTCTAAGATATACACGTTCACCACTAAGGCCTTACGGCTTATACCTATCCCACTTAGATCTTGGGCCTTAGAGTTTTCCCCATTGATTTTGGGGTATACAGTTCCGCAGTTGAGACTTAGGGGCATACAATTACCCAACTAAGAGCTTCGGGTGTAAAGTTCCACAGTACCGCAGTTTAGGCTAAAAGAGATGCAATTCTTCAACTGGGATCTTCGTGCCTAGCGTTTCAGCAATGCTACCAGAACGAGCCTATAGTTAGACCAATAAGACCCCTCGGCTGCAGTTACCCCAGAGTTACCGTAGGGGTTTCGGTTCCATCATTGAGATCTGCAGAGCTCCGAGCTTATATTACAACTATTGAGTTTGTGGTGTCTACATTTGTCCCTCTCCCTACCTTAGAATCTAATGCCTGTGAACTTTAAATTTTCAAAATCACCTTGACTTTTGGTCCAGTATCCTGATTGATATTTCTATCAAGAGAGATTAATCCTCTTATAATTAGTCAATAACGTCTAATTCCTCTTTACGAGAACCCTGGAAAAGAGTAAGTTTATATCAGCCGATGAAGACAACTGCAACGGAGGGCACTTCTAGTGGATGCTACACTTAGCATTAGTATCATTTTAAGTAGATTCTTTTCACTTGGTAAAAATATTAACAAAATTTTTCCAATTAAAATTTTAATTGAAAAAAAAAAACGGTAACCCGTATTTCCTTTGTTTGCTGTGTGTTTTTTCCCTTGCAAAACTGAAAAAGGCAATCATGTGTGTTAACATATAAAAAAGGCATTTGTTTATTGTACGAATTATTGAAATATTTTTGTTTGCATTCAAAACAGGTTCATGAACATTTCAGTTTACTTTAACACTTTAGTACCTTGGAAACACTTTTTCGTTTATTCATGGCATTTATATGTGGTATTTGGGCAATTCTCTTGGCCAAAGATTAACTTAAGCGAATTGGATGAGTAAACAAAAAGGTTCTCAAACACGCGTTATAAAAAAATCATAAATAACAAAAAAAAAAAAAAAAAAACGAAAAAATGAAAATTCACGTCAATAGAGTTTTAATGATGATATTGGCTGACTCCAAAAAAAAAGTAAGGCAAAAACAAACACCTGTTTTTGTTTTACTTTCGGAGAATGCGAAGAAATATTTTTTTTTTAATTCTTTGTAAATGAATTTTGTTTTGTATTTTTTTTTTATATTTTGCTGACTTGAAAAAAAATTTTTTGAAAAGTCTTTTTTTTTCAATTTGCAACCGCTACAGATGTGCCTCTTTTTTTGTTTGTTTATAAATTATCTGTTTATTCGCCTGGATTTTTCTCTTACTCTTTCCTTAACCAAATCAGAGCAAAAGTGCCAATTTTTCATGTTTGTGTCATATTCATACGGAACTAATGACTTCTTAATTATGTTATCACATTTGATTTTAATTTCAATCGAAATCATTTTCAGCTTTCGTTTGACCATTAATATAATTGACATATGATACATATTAAGTGGCTCAAGCAATTTGTTTTATCTCACACAATATTTTGCGACAAATAAGTAAAAAAAAATACATTTTAATAATCAATAAAAATTAATAAATTGTAAGGAAAGGAAATAACAGTCCACCTATAGCATCAGGGACGTAATTAAGATTTAGTATAGATTACTAACTAAAATTTTAAATTACGGATTTAAGTTCGGCCGAGCCGAATCTTAAATTAAATAACATATGAATTAAAAAACATAATTGTAATTGTAAATTAAAAATATTTAGAATTTCAATTGGATTTAATGAGAAATACTCTGCCAAGCAAATATATAAACCAACATAGAAATTGGGAGACTTCATACATGGGGGTTATACCAAAACATGAACCGACCCAACCATATTCGATAACACCTTTTTGGCGGACCTAACATACCTCTAAATTTTGAATTTCAAGCAAACCGGATAAAAATGGCGGTGATAAGGTTGTTACTGTTGAGAGAATTCTACCAAAAATGGTAGAATTTTTACTGCTTGGGTAGATTGGTACGATTTTCGATATCATGGTAGATTTTGCAAAATATTCCTGTACACATAAGAGGTATGTACAGAAATCAAATATTGAAAAAAAAATTTTTTTTTGAAAATTTTTTTTAAGTTTACTTGGATCCTACGATTTTGACCTTCCCTTAAGCATTTTGGTATTGTTTCCGAGGCGTGAAAATTTTCTATAGAAATAAAACTTTGACGCAATTTTCTATAGAAATAAAATTTTGAAAAATTTTTTTATAGAAATAAAATTTTGACAAAATATCCAATAGAAATAATATTTTGAGAAAATTTTCTATAGTAATAAAATGTTGTAAAAATTTTCTATAGAATAAAATTTTTTGAAAAAAATTTCTATAGAAATAAAATTTAAAAAAATTTTTCCATAAAAATAAAATTTTGACTAACTTTGCTATAGAAACAAAACTTGGTCTAAATTTGCTATAGAAATTGAATTTTGACAATATTTTCTATAGAAATAAAATATTAACAAAAATTTCTATAAAAATAAAATATTGACAAAAAAAATTATATAGAAATAAAATGTTGACCAAAAAATTGATATAGAAATAAAATTTTGACAAACAATTTTCTATAGAAATAAAATTTTGGCAATTATTTTGGTACAATTTTGATAATACTTTTTTCAAATTTTTGTAGCTTATTTTTAGCTCGAAATGAAATTTTGATAAAATTTTCTATAGAAAAAAATTGACAAAATTTTCTATAAAAAAATTAGACAAATTTTTCTATATAAAAAAAATTTACAAAATTTTCTGTAGAAATACAATTTTGACAAAATTTTCTATAGAACAAAAAATTGACAAAATTTTCTATAGAAATAAAATGTTGACACAATTTTCTATAAAAATAAAATTTTGACAAAATTTTATATAGAAATAAAATTTTGAAAAAATTTTCTATAGAAATAAAATTTTGACAAAATATCCTATAGAAATAAAATTTTGACAACATTTTCTATAGAAATAAAATTTTGATAAAATTTTCTATAGAAACAAAATTTTGACAAAATTTTCTATCGAAATAAAATTTTGACAAAATTTTCTATATTAGTAAAATTTCGAAAAAAAATCCTATAGAAATAAAATTTTGACAAAATTTTCTATAAAAATAAAATTTTGACTAAATTTGCTACAGAAACAGAACTTGGACTAAATTTTCTGTGGAAATAGAATTGTGACAATATTTTCTATAGAAATAAAATGTTAACAAAATGTTCTATAGAAATAAAATTTTGACAAAAAATTTATATAGAAATAAAATTTTGACAAAAAAATTATATAGAAATAAAATTTTGACAAAAAAATTATATACAAATTTTTTTGGCAATTTTTTGGTAAATATTTGATAATACTTTCTTCAAATTTAAAATGAAATTTTAAATCGAAAAAAAAAAAATTAGACAACATTTTCTATAGAAAAAAAAATTTCTATAGAAATAAAATTTTGACAAAATTTTCTGTAGAAATAAAATATGTACGAATAATTTAATGATAAATTAATTACCCGTATAAATTCAAGGAAATTGAAAACACAAAGGATTCATTTCCAATAATTTGATATTTTATTTAATCAAAATGTTTATTCTTATTGATAATATAAATCTATAAATAACAAGTAAGGAAAGTCTAAAGTCGGGCGGGGCCGACTATATTATACCCTGCACCACTTTGTAGATCTAAATTTTCGATACCATATCACATCCGTCAAATGTGTTGGGTGCTATATATAAAGGTTTGTCCCAAATACATACATTTAAATATCACTCGATTTAGACAGAATTTGATAGACTTTTACAAAATCTATATACTCAAAATTTAAGTTGGCTAATGCACTAGGGTAGAACACATTTTTAGTAAAAAAATATGGGAAACATTTAAATCTGAAGCAATTTTAAGGAAACTTCGCAAAAGTTTATTTATGATTTACCGCTCGATGTATATATATATATATATATATATATATATATATATATATATATATATATATATATATATATATATATATATATATATATATATATATATATATATATATATATATATATATATATATATATATATATATATATATATATATATATATATATATATATATATATATATATATATATATATATATATATATATATATTAGAAGTTTAGGAAAATTAGTGTCATTTTTACAACTTTTCGACTAACAAGGAAAATGTTGGTATTTTGACAATTTTTGTCGAAATCAGAAAAACATATATATGGGAGCTATATCTAAATCTGAGCCGATGTCAACCAAATTTGGCACGCATAGCTACAATGCTAATTCTACTCCCTGTGCAAAATTTCAAATAAATCGGAGTTAAAAATTGGCCTCTGTGGTCATATGAGTGTAAATCGGGCGGAAGCTATATATGGGAGATATATCCAAATCTGAACCGATTTCAACCAAATTTGGCACGCATAGTTACAATGCTAATTCTACTCCTTATGCAAAATTTGAACTAAATCGAAGCAAAAAATTGGCCTCTGTGGGCAAATGAGTGTAAATCGGGCGAAAGCTATATATGGGAGCTATAGTATAGCTATAGTTTTTCGAGACTCATAAAATATTCGGATGTACGGAATTTGAGGAAGATCGGTTGATATACACGCCAATTATGACCAGATCGGTGAAAAATATATATGGCAGCTATATCTAAATCTGAACCGATTTTTTCCAAAATCAATAGGGATCGTCTTTGAGCCGAAACAGGGCCCTATACCAAATTTTAGGACAATCGGACTAAAACTGCGAGCTGTACTTTGCACACAAAAATACATCAACAGACGGACAGACAGACAGACGGACATCGCAAAATCCACTCAGAATTTAATTCTAAGCCGATCCGTATACTAAAAGTTGGTCTATGATTACTCCTTCTTGGCGTTACATACAAATGCACAAACTTATTATACCCTGTACCACAGTAGTGGTGAAGGGTATAAAAAATTTGGGCAATTTTTTGGTAAATTTTTGATAATACTTTGTAGCTTATTTTTGGCTCGAGAGTCAACCGAGATTGGTATCCCTATTTAAAATGAAATTTTAAATAGAAAAAAAATAGACAAAATTTTCTATAGAAAAAAAATTTACAAAATTTTCTAGAGAAAAAAAATTTTACAAAATTGTCTATAGAAAAAAGAAATTGACAAAATTTTCTATAGAAATAAAATTTTGACAAAATTTTCTGTAGAAATCAAATATGTACGAATAATTTATCATAATTTCGCCAAAACAATTACCCGTATAAATTCAAGGAAATTGAAAACACAAAGGATTCATTTCCATCTATTTGATATTTTATTTAATCAAATCAAAATGTTTATTCTTATTGATAATATAATTCTACAAATAAAAATTAAGAAATATGAGCTCGTTTTCTTACATCTAGGTACATTTCAATTTAATTGAAACCAAGGAATAAAACATTGAAATAGATTTTTGATAGTCAAAATTAAAAATTAGTTGAAAATCTAAAATCGATTTTGCGATTATTTTTAGGTTAATAATCGATTTCGACTTTTTTTAAATTTTCATGCCAAAATTCGTACAAGCGATCAGAAGTACAACAAATTTTCCGGAAAAAACATATTTTTAGAAATAGCGCTATGAAATAGAAATAGCAATGGGTAGCATGCCCGCGGTGGATTATCCCACCTCAGTAATGCTGGTGACATTTCTGAGGGTTTCAAAGCTTCTCTAAGTGGTTTCACATCAATGTGAAACGCCGTTCGGACTCGGCTATAAAAAGGAGGTCCCTTGTCTTTGATCTTAACATGGAATCGGGCAACACTCAGTGATAAGAGAGAAGTTCACCAATGTGGTATAACAATGGACTGAATAGTCTAAGTGAGCTTGATACATCGGGCTTCCACCTAACCTATGATGGAATAAAAATAACAAACTTGATTTCATAGAATTCGCTCAAAACTTAAAGACGTAAGAATTTTTTTCTTGTATCTTTTTTGTTGTATCTTAAAGGATACAGTGCGCATTTAGGGGTTAGGGAAACCTCATCTTTGGCTCGTAATCAATATCACAACACCTAAGCGCATGTAAAAATCATTGAATCAAAAAAAAAAAAAAATTCTGAGTTTATGATGATGGAATTCATAGAAATATTTCATAAAACCATAATTCGACAAATTATTTCGCAAATAGGTTTATGCTGAATTCTAATATTTGCAATTACAAATATAGCTGTGTTGTTTGGAAAATTTATTAAAAAGATATACTGAAAAGTTTCACCTTCAGCAATATCAACACAAAGCAGCATGATGTTCATTATTTAAATGAAAAATATTATGAGTTTTACAAGTCGACAATATGCTATTTATATTGCAATAAATGGGCTCATGTACGACCATTGAAATTGTCTGTCTGTTTGTTGTCAATACAAAAATGCGTATATATCGATGTTAAGTCAATATTTATATTGTAATTGAAAATGAACAAATAATTAATTGCATTTTTTACCTTGTTGATGTAGATGTGGTAGATCACAAAAAATATGCAAAATTGATACTTGTTCTCTTGATTGCAAATTGAGTAAATTCTCTTTAAAAAGTAAATTATCTTCTCTTTACATATATGAAGGTTTTCTAATGACTTTTCAAAACATACCATGTGGGTTGGGATTTAGGTGAAAATTCCTTTTAGCAGATTTTCACTAAAACCAAATGAAATTAAATCTATGTATTTATTCAGCAATCATTTAGTTTAATTATATATAGCAATCCTTGATATTTCCTTTGTCAAAATGACAACTTTTTTTTGTGATATCATCAATATGAATTTTATATATTTCAACATCTTAATGCACTTATAAATAATGATAATAAATTCTATTATTATTGATTATTTATGGATAAAATATCAGCCGATTATTGATAATTAACTTATAATCAAATAGCCATAAATTGTCTTTTTTGACGACAAATTCATAAGTAAAAATTTGTTTGATTGACAAAAAAAAAAAAAAATATTCATGATTGGAGATTAAAAGTGTTTTGTATCTTTCAAATTAGAAAATTTATTAGGTTATTGGTTTAATTCCATCTATCATAACTTATGAATAATACACCTGTATTTGGTTTAACATAAACCCACCCGATTGTATATTTTAAATCAATTTGTATAAATTCGAAAACGTTTATAATGGACACCGGTTTTTAGGCCCCAATGAATTGTGATGTACTAGGGTTATAATGAACTATGGATATAAAGAACTAAAAATTGCGATCCCTGGGATCGTGTTCGATTCCAAAAATTGTCTATATGCTAATATACGAATATTTGTTCTATATGATTTTTGAAAGACTGTGGAAGTAGAGTAATATAGTGGAACCCCAATATTCATAAAAGTTAGCGTAAACTTTAAACCTAATATTACCATACAAATTCCTTCCATAAACTGTCAGTAAATTATTATGAATATAGACATAGGTTAGGTTAGGTTATGTGACAGCCCGATGTATCAGGCTCACTTAGACTATTCAGTCCATTGTGATACCACAGTGGTGAACTTCTCTCTAATCACTGAGTGCTGCCCGATTCCATGTTAAGCTTAATGACAAGTGACCTCCTTTTTATAGCCGAGTCCGAACGGCGTTCCACATTCCAGTGAAACCACTTAGAGAAGCTTGAAACCCTCAGAACTATCACCAGCATTACTGAGGTGGGATAATCAACCGCTGAAAAACTTTTTGGTGTTCGGTCGTAGCAGGAATCGAACCCACGACATTGTGTGTGCAAGGCGGGCATGCTAACCATTGCACCACGGTGGCTCCCAATAATATACAATAATATAGACATAAGTCTATCTATTGTCAAAATTCATTGTGCTCGAAATTAAATTTTAAATAAATATGTTTTTTTGTTTGTTTGTTTTCTCTTTACAGGTACGCTTTTTATGTCTGATTTCGTATTATTGATAGTTTGGTGAGTTTAACGAAAAAAGAATATTACTGTCCCTACATTATCATCTAAAGTTTTAAAAATAAAAATAACTATACATGGCTTTAAATTCAGCCGGGCCGTATCTTATGGTGATTTCGTTTGGGAAAAAAGTTTTGCATACAAATGGTACAACATCTTATGTTGTCGCGGCACTAAACAATTGATATGCTTCTTCTTGCCAAATTAATCAGCTGTGTTGAAGAAATTGGAAAACAACCACAATGCACGCGTCACGCATTTTCTTTTGTATTTTCAACAACGCTCTTATTTAGGTCGAAGAACCATCTGCACCGTAGACCAGCTACGGTGTAAAATGGGTTACACTTTTGCTCTTGCGATGGGTAACAGCCCGTCAATCGAACGTGCACATTTTGGGTAGACTGCACTGAATTTTCCAATCGAACACCGTGGTGCAATGGTTAGCATGCCCGCCTTGCAATCACAGGGTCGTGGGTTCGATTCTTGCTTCGACCGAACACCAAAAAGTTTTTCAGCGGTGGATTATCCCACCTCAGTAATGCTGGTGGCATTTCTGAGGGTTTCAAAACTTCTCTAAGTGGTTTCACTGCAATGTGGAACGCCGTTCGGACTCGGCTATAAAAAGGAGGTCCCTTGTCATTGAGCTTAACATGGAATCGGGCAGCACTCAGTGATAAGAGAGAAGTTCACCAATGTGGTATCACAATGGACTGAGTAGTCTAAGTGTGCCTGATACATCGGGCTGCCACCTAACTTAACCTAGAGACCATATACTAACACCACGTACCAAATTTCAACCGGATCGGATGAATTTTGCTCCTCTAAGAGGCTCCGAAGTTCAAATTTGGGGATCGGTTTATATGGGGGCTATATATAATTATGAACCGATGTTTACCGCTTTTTGCGTGGTTGTTAGAGACTATATACCAACACCAGATACCAAATTTTAGCCAGATCGGATGAAATATGCTTCTCTTAGAGGCTCCGCAAGCCAAATCTGGGGGTCCGTTTATATGGGGACTATACGTAATAGTGAACCGATATGGCTCATTTGCAATACCATCCGACCTACATCAATAACAACTACTTGTGTCAAGTTTCAAGTCGATAGTTTGTTTCGCTCGGAAGTTAGCGTAATTTCAACAGACGAACGGACGGGCATGCTTAGATCGACTCAAAATTACACCACGACGAATATGTATGCATTAAATCTTAAAAAAAGATATACAAATTGTTTATTTGGCAAAATATCACATCCGTTTTTTAATTCACATTCAAAACTCTGAATTAGGATCCCAACTTAAGAAGTGATGCAAATTCAGTGCAACGGCTTTTAAAATTGTTGACATCTATTCCATGACATGCACATGTTAAATTCATCGCTTCTGCACTAAATTTGCACCACTTCCAGATCCAAAGAGAACATTTTCGCTACGTTTTTGAGACGCTTTTTGTTGGGCGGTGTATATAAAAAAAAAAACCAAATTCCACATAGATCTTTTTGAACCTAAAATACCTTCACATTTTTAAATTTTAGCAAAATCGGATAAAACTTGAGGATTCTAGTGGTATACTAAAATACGTTCCGATACAGACCATATAGATACAGATACAGACTTCTATTTGTGGGTACATAAAATACCTCTACACCTCCAATTTCATACAAATCGGATTAAAATTGGGGTATATAGACACCCAAGACATCAAATCAGGAGATAAGTCTATATGGGATCCATACCAAAACATGGACCGGTACAGACCCTATTTGGAGTATATACTTATGGACCTAAACTACCTCTAGATTTCGAAATTCTGAGAAATCGGATACATATTGCGATGTTCAGAAGCTCAAGAAGTCAAATCGAGAGATCGGTCCAAATGGGGGCTATACCAAAACATGGATCGATACAGACCCTATTTGGAGTATATACTTGTGGACCTAAAATACCTCTAGGTTTCGAACTTCAGGGAAATCGGATACATGAATCGGACACATAGGTGTTGAGAAGCTCAAGAAGTCAAATAGAGACGTAGGTCTTTATGGGGGCTATACCAAAACATGGACCGATACACACCATATTTGGCACACCCACTTGTGGTCCTCAAATTCCTGCAGATATGGCCGTAAGTTCGGCCAGGCCGAATCTTATGTACCCTCCACCATGGATAGCGTAGAAACTTCTACGAAAGACTGTCATCCACAATCGAATTACTTGGGTTGTGGTATCTTAAATCGTTTTCTAAATTGTGAGTTAGTCCATACGTGGTATATATTAGACAAAAAAGGTATGTGTAGGTAAGTCTACAAATAATTACGAATCGATATGGGCTTTTGCACGGTACTTAGAGAGCCAGAATTGAAATATGGGGGTCGCTTATATGGGTCCTATATACAATTATGAACTTGATATGGACCAATTTGTGTGTGATTGGGGATCGATTTATCTGAGGGCTATATATAACTATAGACGGATATAAACCTAGTTAGACTTGGTTGTTAATGCACCAAATTTCAACCGATTCGGATGAAATTTGCTCCTCCAAGAGGCTCCAAAACCAAATCTCGGGATCGGTTTATATGGGGGCTATATTTGATTATGGACTGGGGGCTAATCACGGCATTCGATATCGAATTCATAACCGTATCGAAAAAATTGTCGATACGATTAAAAGTTTGGATCACGGGATTCGATCGAAATTTGATGCAATTTGTCAAGCGTTGCCAACAGCAAAAAACGAAGCAGAACAAAATGAAATGACAAAATTAGTTAGCGTCACAAAATAGAATGTAGAAAAAACATGTTTTTTGGAGGTTTCAAAGTAAAATGTAAATTATATTGCAGTATATCTTATGGACCCATATCTCTTTTTACATTCCTCCGAATTCCTTCCTAATTGGAGGATGAGATGAATATAAAATAATTCGGCGACAAATAAGGAATAAAAGTTCATATTGTTATTGGTGTAAGTACATGGGTTTGAAATGGTGTGCACTGTTAGAAAGTCACCTTTTGCTGGCTCAATAGACGATTTCGGCTGACGAAGGATGGAAAATAATTTTTGGTGGCATGTCAACGTCAATTCTATCACTTTACAATTGTCTGTCGTGTCTTAAAACTTTTTGTGAGTGGAAGCCTTCATAATTCACTATTCTTACAAGGTGGTCCGGAAGCGTTATGTTCTCACAGAATGGTACGGTATTTGGTTGATCACAATCTCTTGGATATCGATCTATCATGTGCACTTTATATATGGTTCTTTGCCAAGCTAGGATGCTCGCTGCCGAACTCGAATATGACCAATTTTTGTTTAACTTTTATTGGAGTTGCATTAGTCCTAAATATTCAAAATATGATCATTATATGTAGATTTACTACAAACTAGCAACAATTCGAACTAAAACTAATATATTTACTATTCCTATATGGCGAAAACAATGTAAACAACAAGTGAAAAATGTTTTACGATTGCAATTTACCAATCGAAAAAATTGTCGATCAAAAAAACTCGATATCGACTCCCGTGATCCGAAAAATTTAGATTTCGATCAAAAGTTCTCGATATCGAATGCCGTGATTAGCCCCCTGGTATAGAACACTTTTGGCATGGTTGTTAAATGTCATATACCACCACGTACCAAACTTCAACCAGATCGGATGAATTTTGCTTCTCCAAAAGGCACCGGAGGTCAAATCTGGGGTTCGGTTTATATGGAGGTTATATATAATTATGGACTGATATGAACAAATTCCTGCATGGTTGTTGGATACCATATACTAACATCACGTACCAAATTTCAACCGAATCGGATGAATTTTTCTCTTCCAAGGGGCTCCGGAGGTCAAATCTGGGGATCGGTTTATATGGGGGATATATATAATTATGGACCGATTTCGACCAATTTTTTTTGCATGGGAGTTTGAGGCCATATATTAACACCACGTACCAAATTTCAACTGAATCAGATAAATTTTAGTCTTCCAAGAGGCTCCGGAGGTCAAATCTGGTGATCGGTTTATATGGGGGCTATATATAATTATGGACCGATATTGACCAATTTTTGCATGGTTATTAGATACCATATACTAACAACATGTACCAAATTTCAGCCGGATTGGATGAAATATGCTTCTCTTAGAGGCTCCGCAAGCCACATCGGGGGATAAGTTTATATGGGGGCTATATATAATTATGGACCGATGTGGACCAATTTTTGCATAGTTGTTAGAGAGCATATACTTACATCATGTACCAAATTTCAGCCGGATCGGATGAAATTTTCTTCTCTTAGAGGCTCCGCAACCCAAATCTGGGGATCGGTTTATATGGGGGCTATACGTAAAAGTGGACCGATATGGCCCATTTGCAATACCATCAGACCTACATCAATAACAACTACTTGTGCCAAGTTTCAGAATTTCACCACGACCCAGAATATATATACTTTATGGGGTCTTAGAGCAATATTTCGATGTGTTACAAACGGAATGAAAAAGTTAATATCCCCCATCCGATGGTGGAGGATATAAAAATTACCCAATACACACCATAATCGGCAAACTTACTTGTGGACCTAATATACCTTTAGACTTCTAATTTTAGGTAAATCGGATGAAAATTGTGGTTTATAAAAATCCAAGATGTGAAATAGGGAGATCGGTCTATATGGATAGACCGATACACACCGTATTCGGCACATTTATTTGTGGCCCACTAGATCTAACCTTTAGATTTCGAATTTCAGACAAATCGGATAAATATTGCGGTATCTAGAAGCCAAGGAAGTCAAATCGGAAGATCGAATTTAGCCTCCGCCGACTCTTTTCTGCCAGTCGACGCCGCCGGCAAATATGTCGACTCATCTCGACTCAAATTTAGCTGCCAATTAATCAAAAATATTTATTCAAAAAAAAATAATTTACAATTTTTGTGTTTTCTGTCAAAATGTTAAACTTTCGAATCACAATCATACAATATCAAGTTTCTATAATAATTTCGCAAAAACCTTGATCAAAAGATATGAATGACTTTTTAAATTTATTGTAAGATTGGTTGTACAACTAATCATATAATACCCAATTCGATTTTATAATGAATAAATGTCTTCCACCGAATATACAAATTTATATCGGCTTAGCCGCCGTCGGAGGCAAAAATTTAGCCATCGCCGAAAAAATGGGTCGGCTTCATTCTCCGATGGGGGCTGTACCAAAACATGAACCGATATAGCCCATCTTTGACTGCAGACAATAAATGAATCTGTGCCAAATTTCAGGATAATAGTGCCATCACCATTCTATGGTGGTGGTATACCCAGGTTTTTGAACATGTTAACTAAATGTCTACAGTGTCCAACAGGAAATAACAGGAACATGTAAAATGTTTGTCACAACCTTGTTGTTTTATCAGAAATTATGTATCTGCTTTCGCTAAGCATGTTTATGTTTGATGAGCAAATAATATTTTGGCGGTAAAAAAGTTTATACATTCCCTCTGAAAAAATTTAACTGGGTACATATACAGATAACATAGTCAAAGCTGTAGGACCTTCCGTCGATTTAATATGTTAAAATCCTGTCAATGGCCACATAGAACATTGGTACCATGCAGCGTTGCCAATTTAGCTTTTTTCCCGCTAGATTTGGCTTTTTTTGAAGACGTTTAGCGGGAAAAAAATGCATTTAGCTTTTTTTCTGGCTTTTTTTCATGACCCTTTTAGCTATTTTTGGCTTTTTTTATTTTCGACATGTTTCTATTGAAATATGGATAAATCGGCGTTTTTATCTAAGCCTTGCTGCAAGTATAAGGGTTTCCACATATTTCAAAGCTCAGTTGAAACATTGATAATGAGTCCAGCCATTATGCGGGCATTTTTGTAGCAAATACACCTTGTTGTAAAGTTTTTTCATTATATACATAAAAGTTATCGTAAACTTTAAATCTACTATTACCATACAAATTTGTTAGATAAACTGTCAGTAAATTATTGGGAATATTATCATTTGACTCGTTTATCCTTTTTATGTTATTATAATATTCTAAAGTTATTACGATATTACTAAATTAAAATAGTAGATGTGAATAGCTTTGTGCACTGAAAAAATATTTTCGTCTCCTTAAAATACGAACGCGAATTTTGGTTATAATAGCATTTGTGAATTTCTTTTATATAAACTGCTTTCCTTGTCCAAAAGACGATAAAGTCGTTTTGTCCTTATAATTAAGTGATTCAACTTAAAAATGGGTATGTTTTCATGAAAGAAGGAAGAATTAATGAAATAGTCTTTAAATGTGAGGAGTTTTTGCATCTTAACCACAAACCAAAATAGCGTTCAAAAATAGAAGATGTTTTTCAACACTTTATTTTAAAAACGTATATATACAATAATTTCTACTTGAAGTCGAGTCTGAATTTGGAAATTTAAGTTGGCGTTAGCACGTTTTTAAAGCACTTTGATAGCTCATGAAGAAAAGGAAAATGTTTTTACTGGGAAATGTAAACTATAGGTATTTTCTACAATTTAAATAAAAGTAATGTATTTCGAATTTTTCACAATTTCAAATCCAAACTAAAATTTTATTTAAAAAAATGACAAATCATTTTTTTACCAACTCCAAAGCATGCTTAGATCATTTAATATTTTAAAATAACAAGTAAATAAAATAGAGGTGTTGGGAAGGTAGCTCCCACAAAACGAAGGACTTCCAGTAAAAAATTTGTGATAGTAATCAAAATGTATCGAATACGCAAACAGAGCTACTATGCCTTAGATATTGTTACAGTCTCACAGAAGTGGAATTAAAATGAAAATAATGCATAGTAAGTGAAATAAAGCCTTTAAGTTTGTTAAATTTCAATCAAAAACGTGACTTTTGATACAAAAAAATTTAGCTTTTTTTCTAGCTATTTTGTAGCATTTTTTTAGCTTTTTTTAGATATTTTTTGGGGCAAATCTAGCGGTTTTTGGTGAAACAATTCTGGCAACGCTGGTACCATGGCTACCATAACTTTTGCTCACTGTATATATTGGTTTCTATTCGAAATTAATTTGTGTATTAACCTGATTGCTTATTAACAGGTGGCTTAAATGAACTTCTGTTCTATCAAATTATTCATTACACATACAACAAAACGAAATGATTACATTCACTTCCCACATATTATTTTTTTCCCAATTTATTTAATTTTTTCCTCCTTATTAATATTTTAAATTTATATTGCTTCATTTTACCAACACGATACCATATATGCAAATACTTTCTCTTCTATAAACGAACAATTTATTTAAGGTGCTATATTGGCATTGCATTTCCTTTATGGAAATTTCATGGGTAGCTCACTGGTTGTTTTTATTCACTCACAATTTTATCCCTATGGGTGGTATGCCATAAAGTAGACCAACAGAAGAAAAATGTATTTTATAAAATATTGTGAAGACTAAAATATGAAGTTGTGTGGGTTTCTTTTTCTTGATGCAGAAACCACATAAAAAGAACAATACCAACTTAGAAAATGAGGTTTGTATTACATCCCAACAAACATCGTAGCCAAAAAAGCAAAGAAAATATTCTTATTGGATCCGTAAGGGGCCCAGAAGCATTTCGTTAGCCTACTCTGCCTTGATTTCGCGCATTAGTTCTTAGTTTGGGTGTAACAGAATATGGTTGGAGTCAGCGGGGATGAGCGGGGATTACCTTTACCTGTGTGAGATGAACAGAATGATCATGGATCTCTCATGAGCCGAAGATAAACCAAAAGCTTTATGACAAATCAATTGGTTTATCGCTCCCAGAAAAGATGACCAAAAATGATGATAAAACCATGGATAAAAATAAATGAAACATCAATTAGGGAATGGACTGTATATACAGATTGTGTTTTATTTTCTTTGGTCGACTTCTTACCAGTAGGTATTCGTAGTTACAGGGATGAAAAGCAAGTGACTTTTAAAAGAAAAAAGATTTCGCGCATTAGTTCTCCGATGACTTCAAAAAGTGTTTTTGTGTTTTTTTTTTTGCTAAATACTTGCCGGATTCAAACTTAATTCAAACCTAACACCAGACGTTTTCAAAAAGATCATTTACGCACTTATGAAAGTATCAATTTCTTGCACGTCAATAAGACAAGCAAATTAACCATTGAATATGTCTAGCCTCCAGACAATGCATAGTGGCACAGTTACTCAGATTACATACAAAGCACACACACACTCGCAGGTGTTATAATTCATCTGGATCCTCAGTCTGACGAAGGTGGTAAATAGCATTATCTGATATGAAATTATGATCATAATCGTTTTTTAAGTTGTTGTTATTAATGTTGTACGTGTTAACTGAGATTAACTCATAAAGTCTGTAAGAATATGTTGTTGCTGTTATTTTATGATGGTCTTTGCAGAAATTCCGGTTTAGCAGTGAACGTAGGCTCATGTTAAAAAAACAAGCATAGAGAGTGGGCAATCTGTCACACGAATTTTTTTTTTTCAAAAAACAACTACAACAACATTAGCTCAATGGCCAGACAATGTGACTATGGCGCATGCTTAGTCTGTTGTACTGATCTTTAGTGGTAGAGGTAAAATGTAAGTGTAGAAAGAGAGAGAGAGAGAGACAAAGTTTGGTTAAAAGCTGAACAGACAGTCATTTAATTTACCGATTAATACAGATGTCGTTTTATGTTACACTAAATATCATTGTCAGAGGTAAACAACCTTAAATGATTATGATCCCAATAAAATAATTCCTGGAAAATGATTATAGAGAGGATGCAAAGAAATGTTAATGAAGTTATTTGATATTGTCACACATCTCATATACAGGATTTTGATAAAAATACATCTGTAAAGATAATCTACCAAACCTTTTGTATCTAAAGAGCACAATGAAATATGAAAAAGTCGCACTGGACAAAATCAGGAGACTAATATGAATCAGGGTTGATAAAGTTGACACTTTTGTGCTTTTTTGATTTTTGATTTTTCGACTACCAAAAGCACCGTAGCACGACCGCGAGCCATTTGGTACTTTTTCATCACAATTACTCTATATACAGTTATTCTGTCCTAAATGTGAACGTTTCTCAGATATCAACTCGGCTCTAAAAAGAATCAGATATCAACTCAATTCTAAAATAATTCTACAAAAAATGGTAAAATTTTTACTGTAGAATTCTTGATCTTTGCAAATCGGTACTTCTTTATAAATTTTGTATCAAAATAATCTTTTGACAAAATTTTTATGGAAATAAAATTTTGAAAAAATTTTCTATAGAAAAAAATTTTTGACAAAATCTGCTATCGAAATAAAACTTTGACAAAATTTTCTAAGAAATAAAATGTTGACAAAATTTTCGCAGAAATAAAATTGTTACAAAATTTGTATGGAAATAAAATTTTGACAAAATTTTCTATAGAAATAAAATTTGACAAAATTTTCTATAAAAATAAAATTTGACAAAATTTACTACAGAAATAAAATTTTGACAAAATTTTTATGGAAACAAAATTTTGACAAAATCTGCTATAGAAATAAAATGTTGACAAAATTTTCTAAGAAATAAAATTTTGACAAAATTTTCGCAGAAATAAAATTGTTACAAAATTTTTATGGAAATAGAATTTTGATAAACATTTTATGGAAATAAAATTTTGACAAAATTTTCTATAGAAATAAATTTTGAGAAAATTTTCGCAGAAATAAAATTGTTACAAAATTTTTATGGAAATAAAATTTTGATAAAAATTGTATGGAAATAAAATTTAGCAAAACTTTCTATAGAAATAAAATTTGACAATATTTTCTATAGAAATAAAATTTGACAAAATTTACTATAGAAATAAAATTTGACAAAATTTTCCATAGAAATAAAATTTGACAAAATTTTCCATAGAAATAAAATTTGACAAAATTTACTATAGAAATAAAATTTTGACAAAATTTACTACAGAAATAAAATTTTGACAACATTTTTATGGAAATAAAATTTGAGAAAATTTTCTATAGAAATAAAATTTTGACAAAATTTTTATGGAAACAAAATTTTGACAAAATCTGCTATAGAAATAAAATGTTGACAAAATTTTCTAAGAAATAAAATTTTGACAAAATTTTCGCAGAAATAAAATTGTTACAAAATTTTTATGGAAATAGAATTTTGATAAACATTTTATGGAAATAAAATTTTGACAAAATTTTCTATAGAAATAAATTTTGAGAAAATTTTCGCAGAAATAAAATTGTTACAAAATGTTTATGGAAATAAAATTTTGATAAAAATTTTATAGAAATAAAATTTAGCAAAACTTTCTATAGAAATAAAATTTGACAATATTTTCTATAGAAATAAAATTTGACAAAATTTACTATAGAAATAAAATTTGACAAAATTTTCCATAGAAATAAAATTTAACAAAATTTACTATAGAAATAAAATTTGACAAAATTTACTATAGAAATAAAATTTTGACAAAATTTACTACAGAAATAAAATTTTGACAACATTTTTATGGAAATAAAATTTGAGAAAATTTTCTATAGAAATAAAATTTTGACAAAATTTTTATGGAAACAAAATTTTGACAAAATCTGCTATAGAAATAAAATGTTGACAAAATTTTCTAAGAAATAAAATTTTGACAAAATTTTCGCAGAAATAAAATTGTTACAAAATTTTTATGGAAATAGAATTTTGATAAACATTTTATGGAAATAAAATTTTGACAAAATTTTCTATAGCAATAAATTTTGAGAAAATTTTCGCAGAAATAAAATTGTTACAAAATTTTAATGGAAATAAAATTTTGACAAAATTTTCTGTAGAAATAAAATTTTGACAAAATTTTCTAAGAAACGAAATTTTGACAAAATTTTCTAAGAAATAAATTTTTGACAAAATTTTCTAAGAAATAAATTTTTGACAAAATTTTCTATGGAAATAAGATTTGACAAAATTTTCTATTTGACAAAATTTACTATAGAAATAAAATTTGACAAAATTTACTATAGAAATAAAATTTTGACAAAATTTACTACAGAAATAAAATTTTGACAACATTTTTATGGAAATAAAATTTGAGAAAGTTTTCTATAGAAATACAATTTTGACAAAATTTTTATGGAAACAAAATTTTGACAAAATCTGCTATAGAAATAAAATGTTGACAAAATTTTCAAAGAAATAAAATTTTGACAAAATTTTCACAGAAATAAAATTTTGACAAAATTTTCACAGAAATCAAATTTTTAGAATTCTTGATCTTTGAAAATCGGTACTTCTTTATAAATTTTGTATCAAAATAATCTTTTGGCAAAATTGTCTATAGAAATAAAATTTTGACAAAATTTTGAAAAAATTTTCTATAGAAAAAAAAACTTTGACAAAATCTGCTATATAAATAAAAAGTTGACAAAATTTTCTAAGAAATAAAATGTTGACAAAATTTTCGCAGAAATAAAATTGTTACAAAATATTTATGGAAATAAAATTTTGATAAAAATTGTATGAAAATAAAATTTTGACAAAATTTTCTATAGAAATAAAATTTGACAAAATTTTCTATAGAAATAAAATTTGAAAAAATTTTCTATAGAAATAAAATTTTATGGAAACAAAATTTTCTATAGAAATAAAATTTGACAAAATTTACTATAGAAATAAAATTTGACAAAATTTACTATAGAAATAAAATTTGATAAAATTTACTATAGGAATAAAACTTTGACAACATTTTTATGGAAATAAAATTTGAGCAAATTTTGTATAGAAATAGAATTTTGACAAAATTTTTATGGAAACAAAATTTAGACAAAATCTGCTATAGAACTAAAATGTTGACAACATTTTCTAAGAAATAAAATGTTGACAAAATTTTCGCAGAAATAAAATTGTAACAAAATTTTTATGAAAATATAATTTTGATAAAAATTTTATGGAAATAAAATTTGACAAAATTGTCTATAGAAATACAATTTGACAAAATTTACTATAGAAATAAAATTTTGACAACATTTTTATGGAAAAAAAATTTGAGAAAATTTTCTTTAGAAATAAAATTTTTATGGAAACAAAAGTTTGACAAAATTGTCTATAGAAATAAGATTTTAACAAAATTTTTTAGGAAATGAAATTTTGTCAAAATTTTCTAAAAAATAAAATTTTGACAAAATTTTCGCAGAAATCAAATTGTTACATAAGTTTTATGGAAATAAAATGTTGACAAAATTTTTATGGATACAAAATTTTGACAAAATTGTCTATAGAAATGAAATTTTGACAAAATTTTCTAAGAAATACATTTTTGACAAAATTTCCTATAGAAATAAAGTTTTGACAAAATTTTAATGGAAATAAAATTTTGACAAAAATTTTATAGTAACAAAATTTTGACAAAATATTCTATAGAAATGGAATTTTGACAAAATTTTCCCAGAAATAAAATTTTTACAAAATTTACAATAGAAATAGAATTTTGACAAAATTTTCGCAGAAATAAAATTTTGTAAAATGAGATTTTTTTTAGAAAATCTAAAAAATCCAAATCGGTCTAGATTTATATATACGTATAGTTTTAAAATAGTCTTTAAATATGATATTATGTGATTTTAGCACCTTTTGGCCTCGAAATTTACATTTTTAATATATTTTTAGTACTTTTTCGTCGACGTCATTTATCATCCCTGATATGAATGGGACTATAATTCAAGTGAGGCGGAAGGTATGACAATACACCTTCAGTGGAAGAGTAATTTTTTCTTCGTCAGGAGGAATAGTTTTACCATCGATTCAGTGCCATATTGACCATTTGTTCTGAACATTACAGCTCTATGATCATTGTATCTATCATTAAATCATATATTTTGAATTCCTGGAAATGCCATTAATCGATTTTACATTCGATACACTAAAAAAAAAGCATGTCCAGTTCCAAAGATTTTGTCTTTACACTAATGGTTTTGGTATAGATTCTGAGCCAGAGAAACGGAGAATTGAAGTAAGGAAACTTCTAAGACACAATTATCTTTTAAATCTAAGTTTTGCGTACTTGACTCTGGGAAACAAATTTTAATATTTTCATTTCAATTTTATTGCTCTTAAAAAATCTCCCTTTACTTGTGTCACGTTTCAAGCCAATAATTTGTTTCAATCTGAAATTAGCGTGACGGACATATTTAGATCGACTCAACGAACAAAAATAGATATTCTTTATGGGGTTTGAAATCAATATGTTTTTGTACAATAAGAAGGTTTTTATTCCAAACAATGCATTGTGCCAACGATTCGCCATACCTGTTTCAACAAAGCTGTAATGATTACGTGATCATTTTGTTTTTCTCAGTTCTCTGTATCGAAATGCATAAAAGTTACTCGCCCATAAGAAGAAATATTTACCACATGAGTTAAACTTGTTTAACCCGATGCCATAAATAAAACCATATCTGATATCCACCATATCAGATCAGCACCTACACAGACCAAAAAATATTTATTTGTTTCAATCATGAAATTTTTAATTGAAATGCCAATAAAACAATTAATTGTTACAATTAAAAAATTTTTTTGATTCAGTTAATTTTTGTAATAGTTTTTTTTTTATTAAAAAATTAATGAAATCAATTAAGTTTTAATTGAACATTTTTCAAATTCAATAAAAATTTTTAAGTGAAATGATATTGGGTTTTCTGCGTATAAAAATCCATTTTTTTCTCAACCTTTTAACAAATCAAATGGTCCACATAAAAATTTAAATGATGTTATTAGTTATTGTGATTTTGTTTTATTTTCATTAAAAGTTAATGAAATCAATTAAAATGTTTTCAAGTTAAAAAAAAAATAAATAAAAATAAAAAATTTACTAAAAAAATATTATATACATATTTTCTGTCTATGGAATTCCAACAAAAACTTCGACACCAATTAAAAAGTCAATTGGTCCATTTAAAAATTTGTTTGTTTCTATTCCTTCTTGTGATTGTATTTTATCTTAAATTGAATATAACATCAATTAGTTTTTAATTGAACATATGTTTGTAAAATATATATTTATTTGAAAAAATATTGTTAATATTGTTTGATAGAAATATTTTTCGAAATCAATCAAAATTTTATTGAGAAAATATTGCTAATATTTTTTTGTATAGAAATCCATAAAATGCAAAAAAATATTTCTTCCACTCCAATTAAATACTAATATCTTCAATTCAATAAAACAATTGACATTTATTAAAAAGAAAAAGATCGAATAAAACACCAGGAAACAAAAAAAACTCAAATTTTATAGATTCAATTATTTATTTGTGATTCGTATTTAATTTTTGTTAAAAATAAATTTTATAAAAAAATTAATTAAAACAAAAAACTCTCAATAATATTTATTTTAAAATTCAATAAAAATTTCTAGTCGACAATATATTGGCGTTATTATTTGCTGTGTATAGAAAACCAACAAAATCTAAAAATATAAAATTTTTTATTCAGAATAAACCAAAACAAAAACCAACTGAAATGAAACCACGGTTGCCATTTATGCCAAAAATAATATACCAACATTTAAAGAAATTTTTACAAAAGTTCTACCAAATTAAAAAAAAAACTTATTCTGAAGTTGATGATCAAATGTTTGTGGTTAGTATTAAAAATTTAGTTTTTTCTTCGAAAAACAAATTTTATATTGAATTTATAGAATATTTTGTTAAAATTGTATTTCTATATAAAATGTTGTCAAAATTTTATTTCTATAGAAAATTTTCTAAAAATTTTATTTCTATAGAAAATTTTGTCAAAATTTTAGTTCTAAAAGAAATTTTGTCAACATTTTAGTTCTATAGGAAATTTTGTCAAAATTTAATTTCTATAGAAAATTTTCTCAAAATTTTATTTCTATAGAAAATTTTGTCAAAATTTAATTTCTTCAGAAAATTTTCTCAAAATTTAATTTCTTCAGAAAATTTTGTCAACATTTTATTTCTGTAGAAAATTGTCTCTAACTTTTATTTCTATAGAATTATTTGTCAAAATTTTATTTCTATGGAAAATTTTCCCTAACTTTTATTTCTATAGAAAATTTTGTCAAAATTTTATTTCTATGGAAATTTTTGTCAAGAATTTATTTCTATGGAAAATTTTCTCAAAATTTTATTTCTATAGAAAATTTGTCAAAATTTTATTTCTATAGAAAATTTTGTCAAAATTTTATTTCTATAGAATTTTTTGTCAAAATTTTATTTCTATGGAAAATTTTGTCTAACTTTTCTATAGAAAATTTTGTCAAAATTTTATTTCTATAGAAAATTTTGCCAAAATTTTAATTTCTATAGAAAATTTGGAAAAATTTTGATTTCTATAGAACATTTTGTCAAAATTTTATTTCTATAGAAAATTTTCTCAAAATTTTATTTTTATAGATAATTTTGTCAAAATTTAATTTCTTCAGAAAATTTTGTCAACATTTTATTTCTGTAGAAAATTGTCTCTAACTTTTATTTCTATAGAATTTTTTGTCAAAATTTTATTTCTATGGAAAATTTTAACTTTTATTTCTATAGAAATTTTGTCAAAACAAAAACCAAAAAACTCGTGCCAAAAAAAAAAACTACCAACATTTCTGAAGTCGTTGATCAAATGTTTGTGGTTAGTATAAAAAATTTTGTTTTTTTTTTTCGAAAAACAAATTTTATATTGAATTTATAAAATATTTTGTTAAAATTGTATTTCTATATTTAATGTTGTCATGCTTTTATTTCTATAGAAAATGTTGTCAAATTTTTATTTCTGTAGAAAATTTTCTCAAAATTTTATTTCTATAGAAAATTTTGTCAAAATTTTATTTCTATAGAAAATTTTCTAAAAATTTTATTTCTATAAAAAATTTTATTTCGATAGAAAATTTTCTCTAACTTTTATTTCTATATAAATTTGTGTCAAAATTTTATTTCTATAGAAAATTTTCATTTTATTTCTAAAGAAAATTTTGTCAAAATGTTATTTCTATAGAAAATTTTATTTCTATAAAAAAATTTGTCAAAATTTTATTTCTATAGAAAGTTTTGTCAAAATTTTATTTGTATGAAACATTTTGTCAACTTATTATTTCCATAGAAAATTTTGTCAAAATTTTATTTCTATAGGAAATTTTCTCAAAATTTTATTTCTATAGAAAATTTGTCAAAATTTTATTTCTATAAAAAATTTGTCAACATTTTATTTCTATAGAAAATTTTGTCAAAATTTTATTTCTATAGAAAATTTTGTCAAAATTCTAAATTTTTTCAAAATTTTATTTCTATGGAAAATTTTCTCAAAATTTTATTTCTATAGAAAATTTTGTCAAAATTTTATTTCTACAGACAATTTTGTCAAAAATTTATTTCTATAGTAAATTTTCTAAAAAATGTATTTCTATAGAAAATTTTCTCAAAATTTTATTTCTATAGAAAATTTTTCCAAAATTTTATTTCTATAGAAAATCTTGTCAAAATTTTATTTTTATAGAAAATTTTGTCAAAATTTTATTTCTATAGAAAGTTTTGTCAAAATTTTATGTGTATGAAACATTTTGTCAACATATTATTTCCATAGAAAATTTTGTCAAAATTTTATTTCTATAGGAAATTTTCTCAAAATTTTTTTTTCTATAGAAAATTTGTCAAAATTTTATTTCTATAGAAAATTTTGTCAAAATTTTATTTCTATAGAAAATTTTGTCAATATTTTATTTCTATAGAAAATTTTGTCAAAATTCTATTTCTATACAAAATTTTGTTAAAATTTTATTTCTATAGAAAATCTTGTCAAAATTTTATTTCTATAGAAAATTTTGTTCCTATAGAAAGTTTTGTCACAATTTTATGTGTATGAAACATTTTGTCAACATATTATTTCCATAGCAAATTTTGTCAACATTTTATTTCTATAGAAAATTTTGTCAAAATTTTATTTCTATAGAAAATTTTGTCAACATTTTATTTCTAAAGAAAATTTTGTCAAAATGTTATTTTTATAGAAAATTTTATTTCTATATACAATTTTGTCAAATTTAATTCTTATAGAAAATTTTGTCAAAATTTTATTTCTATAGAAAATTTGTTCAACATTTTATTTTTATAGAAAATTTTTCCAAAATTTTATTCCTATAGAAAATTTTGTCGAAATTTTACTTCTATAGAAAATTTTACTTCTATAGAAAATGTTGTCAAAATTTAATTTCTATAGAAAGTTTTGTCTAAATTTTATGTGTATGAAACGTTTTGTCAACATATTACTTCCATAGAAAATTTTGTCAAAATTTTATTTGTATAGGAAATTTTGTCAAAATTTTATTCCTATAGAAAATTTTATCAAAATTTTATTTCTATAGAAAATGTTGTCATAAATTTATTTCTATGAAAAATTTTGTCAAAATTTTATTTCTATGAAAAATTTTGTCAAAATTTTATTTCTATGAAAAATTTTGTCAAAATTTTATTTCTATATAAAATTTTATTTCCATAGCAAGTTCTTGCAAAATTTTATTGTACCTCTTATTTGGAGAGGAAGATTTTGCAAAATCTGTCAAAACATCTAAGAATTCTACCAATGTACCAAACAGTAAAAAATCTGCCATTTTTGGTAGAATTCTACCGACTGTGGCAACCGTGAATGATACCCGCATAGATCATTACAACACATTTAATGATATAATAGCATTATAACTAATTATGACATAAATATGATTTTTTTATATAGTCGGCTTGTTAGTGATCTATACCTGATGGCTAGTCTTGTTTTTTTTTTTATTTCATATATTTTTTTTTTGCAAAATTAAATCATGTCAGTCAGCTAACGAAAGTCATTGAGGCAGTTTTGTATGTAACTGCTGAGAAGCTAAAGCTGCTGCAGCAGCACAGCACATGCAACAGAGACTTCAAGCTCCACTTGTAATGGCATCAACACTCACAGCCACTCTTTACATTGAACTAAATTCGATGTTATTGCAGTTTTACTGCGTGTAGCTGGAGACCGGTGTCCAATTGCATTCATTTGTTTACATTTCATTGTATATAGAGAACTATATGAACTAAAAACAAGTATATACAGCAGTAAGTTCGGCCGGGCCGAATCTTAAATACCCACCACCATGAACCAAATATTAGGGTTTCCTTTGAAATTTCAGGAGGGCTTGAGGACACTTCCGGAAGATAAATTTAAAGATTTCACCTATGTGGACTATATCAGGTTCTGGATTTATAAGAACAATTTTTGTTTGAGTTTTAGAGGAATTATTAACATCTCTTGTAAGTGTGCAAGAAAATTATAAAATAACGTCTTGATTTGAAATCTTAAATCTGTAGATTTTCACCCAGGAAGTAAAATTTGGAAATTTTACTTTGAGTTTCAAGCAATTTTCATGATCAGTTGGCCTTCTACACCCTCAAGAAGTGAAGTCGGTCTTTATGGAGGCATTACCAAATGGACCGATAAAAACTTAATCCGATACACGTTTTTCTGAGCCTCAAATACCAGAATATTTAGAATTTCAGGCAAATCAGATAAAAACTACGGTTTCTAGAAACCCAAGGAGTTAAATCTGGAAATCGTTCTTATGGGGGCTATACTAAAATATGGACCGATACTCACCGTTTTCGGCACACCTCTTTATGGCCCGCAAATACCTCTAGATTTCCAATTTCAGGCAAAATGGATAAAAACTTTGGATTTTAGAAGCCCAAAAAGTAAAATCGGGAGATCGGTCTATATGGGGGCTATACCAAAATATGGACCGATACTCATCATTTTCGGTACACCTATTTATGGTCCTAAAATACATCTAGATTTCCAATTTCAGGCAAATTGGATAAAAACTACGGTTTCTATAAGCCCAAGACCCCAAATCGGGAGGTAGTTTTATATGGGGACCCTACCAAAACATGGACCGATACTCACAATTTTTGGCACACGTATTTGGGGTCCTACAATACCTCTAGATTTCCAATTTCAGGTAAATTAAATAAAAACTGCGGTTTCTATAAGCCCAAGAAGTAAAATCGGGAGATCGGTCTATATGGGGCCTATACCAACATAAGGGCCGATACTCACAATTTTTGGCACACGTATTTGTGGTCCTACAATACCTCTAGATTTCCAATTTCAGGTAAATTGAATACAAACTGCGGTTTCTATAAGCCCAAGAAGTAAAATCGGGAGATCGGTCTATATGGGGGCTATACCAAAATATGGATCGATACTCACAATTTTTGGCACACGCATTTGTGGTCTTCCAATACCTCTAGATTTCCAATTTCAGATAAATTGAATAAAAACTGCGGTTTCTATAAACCCAAGAAGTAAAATCGGGAGATCGGTCTATATGGGGGCTATACCAAAACATGGACCAATACTCACCATTTTTGGCACACCTCTTTATGGTCATAAAATACCTCTAGATTTCAAATTTCAGGTAAATTGGATAAAAACTACGATTTCTATAAGCCCAAGAAGTAAAATCGGGAAATCGGTCTATATGGGGGCTATACCAAAATATGGATCGATACTCACAATTTTTGGCACAAGTATTTGTGGTCCTACAATACCTCTAGATTTCCAATTTCAGGCAAATTGGATAAAAACTACGATTTCTTTAAGCCCAAGACCCCAAATCGGGAGGTCGGTTTATATGGGTACTATATCAAAACCTGGACCGATATAGCCCATCTTCGAACTTGACCTGCCTGCAGACAAAAGACGAGTTTGTGCAAAATTTCAGCACGATTGCTTCATTATTGAAGACTGTAGCGTGATTACAACAGACAGACAGACAGACAGACAGACAGACAGACAGACGGACATCGTTATATCGTCTTAGAATTTCTCCCTGATCAAGAATATATATACTTTATATAGTCGGAAATCGATATTTCGATGTGTTACAAACGGAATGACAAACTTATTATACCCCCGTCACCATTCTATGGTGGTGGGTATAATAAATATTATTAGTATTACACAAATTATGAAACAAAGACCCAGACATTTACTTGAAAAGGCACTTGGCTTGTGATTTCGTAAAAAAATATCAAAATCAATGGCCACCAACCGAAACGATGATGGAGGTGATGACGTTGAAACATTTAAGAACCTCCTCCTTATTTTTTTTTTTTCAATTCGTTTACAAATCTTATGGTGAATTTGATTTCTCTATGACTTTGTTTGAAGAATAAAAAATTATCAAAATATTGTTTCATTTGATATATTTCGTCATGTGCTACACTGTGATTATTTAATGGAATCTTTCAGAATTAAGTACATATTCGATGAACATTTTTGTCTTCCTGTGTACAGTATCGAATAATATTCATTATTTTTATTTCAATTGTTCATTAAAGCTTGGCGATTATGAAACATTGTTTACTTTTTATTGTATAGACTTTTTCGTGTTGCTTTTTTTATAGCTCTAAACATTTGGAACATTTATGAGTCAATCATAAAGACGAATAAACTTAGAAATTAAGTGAATAAAAAATGGTGCTGTTTACCCCCCCCGTCACACTAAATATAGGTATTTTTGCATGATTGAAAGAATTTTTAGAAGTAAGAAAATATCTTACAACTTATAAAGTGAAATAATTTCCAATAAAATTCCTAACAATGCTGGCATGAATTTGGAGAAAAAAAGTGCCGAGATCAACCCAAGCTCATAACTATAAGAATTTTACTACCCTTTACAAAGGCTTCTGTTAAAACGTCATTTTCAATTTTCAAAATGATTAAATAAAAAAAAATTAAGAAATCGAATGTTAACTTCAAGATCTGAAAGCATTTTAAGTCTTAACTATTTCTTAAATGAATGGAAGTCATAATTTTACACTCACAAAAGCAATGTTTCTATTTTTATTTTATTATTTACTTTCAACAATTTGTATATTGCAGAAGACTTGAATATTGAGGGCTTACTGTTTTTTTCTTATTATGCCCTCCACCATACGATAAGGGTGTATATGCATTTTGTCATTCTGTTTTGTAACATATCGAAATAATGGTCTCAGATCCTATCAAGTATACATATATATCCTGGGTCATGGTGAAATTTTGATTCGATCTACACGCAAAAAAATAATTCTTTCCTCCCAAACGAAATTTAAGACAAACAAAGTTCGTTTCTCATTTGCTTTTCGCTGTAAGGAAGTGTATTTGGAAGAAAAGTATATACTTTTTGTGATAAACGTTTATTTTTTTCCAGGATGTAAAAACAATTTCATAAAGACTAGCTCAAAAAAAAAAAAAAAACATTATTTTCTTGCTAATTGCATTGTCCCTCACATCTTTCTCACATCCACGAGGATTTTTAGTTCATAACACCTTTTCCTGTAATACCAACAATGTAGAAGAAATTGTACGATTTTATAAATTTCTAAAATTTTTTTTACCTTTCGCCTGGACGGAGAATCGAACCGCGGACCATGCACTTTGTAAGCCAACACACTAACCACTGAGCTATGTACCAGTTATGGTCATCAATAGATAAATATCCATATAAGTTATATTTATATAGCATAGCTTGCGGCGCCCACGAACAGAATAAACAAAGTTTATTTAACAGAAACAAACATTTAGTTTGGCACCGTGGAGCAGTGGTAGCTACGTCCGACTCTCATGCCAAGGGTCGTGGGCTCGATCCCTGCTTCGACCAAAGTTTTTTTTTTTTGCTTTTGTTTTTTTTTTACATATATTACAGATATATTCGGAAGATTCCGAAAAAATGTTCAACATTACATTGTACTACATTAAATTTTGAACTGTAAAATGTGTCTTATTAAAGACCTAAAGCCAGAAAAGAACAGTGTTTGATATAAACGAAATGGACTGTGTTGTTGTTTCAAAAATAACTTTTTTTATTGAAAAAATAAAAATGTTGTAACAATCGAATTTTTTTGGTGATAAAAGTTTAAAATTTTCGAAGCAATTCAAAAAACTCTAACAAAAGAAAAACGTTTTCGGTACACGTTTTCCAAACGTTTTTGTTCTTTGCGTGTAGCGATGTTCGTCCTTTCCTTTGTGAATATCAATCAATAACTGCGAAAGGAAACAAGCTATTGGTTTGAAACTTGGAACAACCTTCAAAAAATTCGTGTCAAAATTTGACGTCTGTAAGTCAATTAGTTTGTGAGATAGAGCGTCTTTTGTGAGCAAACAATGGAAAGAAAGGAATTTCGTGTTTTGATAAAATTCTGTTTTCTGAAGGGAAAAAATACGGTGGAAGTAAAAACTTGGCTTGATAATGAGTTTCCGGACTCTAACCCAGGGAAAGCAATAATAATTGATTGGTATGCAAAATTCAAGCGTGGTAAAATGAACACGGTGAACGCAGTGGACGTCCGAAAGAGGTGGTTACCGACGAAAACATCAAAGAAGTCCACAAAATAATTTTGACTCAACGTAAAATGAAGTTGATAGAGATAGCAGAGGCCTTAAAGATATCAAGGGAACGTGATGGTCATATCATTCATCAATATTTGGATATGCGGAAGCTCTGTGCAAAATGGGTGCCGCGCAAGCTCACATTTGACCAAAAACAACAACATGTTGATGATTCTGAGCGGTGTTTGCAGCTGTTAACTCGTAATACACCCGAGTTTTTCCGTCGATATGTGACAATGGATGAAACATGGCTCCATCACTACACTTCCAATCGACAGTCGGCTGAGTGGACAGCGACCGGTGAACCGTCTCCGAAGCGTGGAAAGATTCAAAAGTCCGCTGGCAAAGTAGTGGTCTCTGGTTTATGGGATGCGCATGGATAATTTTTATCGATTATCTTGAGAAGGGAAAAACCATCAACAGTGACTATCATATGGCGTTATAGGAGCGTTCGAAGGTCGAAATCGCTGCAAAACGGCCCCATATGAAGAAGAAAAAAGTGTTGTTCCACCAAGACAACGCACCGTGCCACAAGTCATTGAGAACGATGGCAAAAATTCATGAATTGGGCTTCGAATTGCTTCCCCACCCACCGTATTCTTCAGATCTGCCCCCAGCGACTTTTCTTGTTCTCAGACCTCAAAAGGATGCTCGCAGGGGAAAAAATTGGCTGCAATGAAGAGGTGATCGCCGAAACTGAGGCCTATTTTGAGGCAAAACCGAATGAGTACTACCAAAATGGTATCAAAAAATTGGAAGGTCGTTATAATCGTTGTATCGCTCTTGAAGGGAACTATGTTGAATAACGAATTTTGACAAAAAAATGTGTGGTAGAATTTTGATTTTTTTATAGATTTTGCAAAACATCCCTCTCCCACTAAAAGGTATTTAAATTTTCTATAGAAATACAATTTTGACAATATTTTCTATAGAAATAAAATTTTGACAAAATTTGTTATAGAAATAAAATTTTGACAAAATTTTCTATAGAAATAAAATTTTGACAAAATTTTCTATAGAAATAAAATTGTTGCAAATTTTTCTATAGAGAAAAAATGTTCACTAAATTTTCTATAGAAAAAAAAAATTGACAAAATTTTGTATAGAAATAAAATTTTCTATAGTAATAAAATGTTGACAAAATTTTCTATAGAAATAAAATGTTGACAAAATTTTCGACAGAAATAAAATTTTGAAAAATTTTCTATAGATATAAAATTTTCTATAGTAATAAAATTTTGAGAACATTTTCTATTAAAATAAAAATTTGAGAATATTTTCAATAGAAATAAAATTTTAACAAAATTTTCTACAGAAATAAAATTTTGATAAAAGTTTCTACAAACAAAATTTTGAAAAAATTGCCTATGGAAATTAAATTTGAACAAACTTTTCTATAGAACTAAAATTTTGACAAAATTTTCTATAGAAATATAATTTTGACAAAATTTTTTATAGAAATACAATTTTGACAAAATTGTCTATAGAAATACAATTTTGACAAAATTTTCTATAGAAATACAATTTTGACAACATTTTCTATAGAAATAAAATTTTTCACAAAATTTTCTATACAAATAAAGTTTTGACAAAATTTTTTATAGAAATACAATTTTGACAAAATTTTCTATAGAAATAAAATTTTGACAAAATTTTCTTTAGAAATAAAATTTTGACAAAATTCTGGCAAAATTTTCTACAGAAATAAAATTTTGAAATTATTTTCTATAGAAATTAAATGTTGACAAAATTTTCTATAGATATAAAATTTTGACGAAATTTTCTAAAGAAATAAAATTTTGACAACATTTTCTAAAGAAATATTTTTTTTTCATTCGTTGTGTTATTGTTGGTTTTGTTCTTTAAGCATTGATGTTGTTTCTTTATTTCAGCTTAAAACCATGTATTGACTAAACTACAAGTGTAGCTTAACCAACAGAGGAAGAGAATGTTTGTCAAATTTATTTGGGCAAAGCCCTATAGACTGCAAGATGGTTGGATAGACGTACGTTTACGTTACCACATAGGAAAAGAGATATGTTTGTACGAATTTATTTCGGCATAAGCCGGCTATCATGCAAAACCTTTTTTTCGGAAGGTTCAAGTGTGGTTCATTGTTGCCTGAATTTATTCTGACAATTGGTTGATAGTTTTGCTGCAAGTAGAGGATGCTGATGAGGAATGTGGTAATTCCGAAACGTGCGTCCATCCAACCATCTTGCAGTCTATAGGGCTTTGCCCAAATAAATTTGACAAACATTCTTTTCCTCTGTTGGTTAACAGAGGAAAATAATGTTTGTTTAATTTATTTGGACAAAAAAAAAAAAAAACAACAACAACAATGATTAAAGGAAAACAAGTATATACGGCCGCAAGTTCGGCCAGGCCGAATCTTATATACCCACCACCATGGATTGCGTAGAAAATTCTACGAAAGACTATCATCCACAATCGAATTACTTGGGTTGTGGTATCTTAAAACTTCTTAACATCGTTTTCTAAATTGTGATTTAGTCCATACATGGTATATATTAGACAAAAAAAGTTATGTATGGATTCATGAGGATACTGTAGCTGAAGCGGTGAGAAGCTACAAGGTTAATCCTGTTCTTGGAGTCCGACCACCGCCCATAGCACCGGAAGAAAGAGACCTCCCACGGCAGACTAGGGTAGTTTTGGCCCAATTAAGATCAGGCAAGTGCAGCCGCCTCAATTCCTACTTATCGGTGATTGATAGCAGCGTAGCTGACGTTTGTCCAATTTGCAACCAAGGGCCACACGACACGCGTCATCTTTTCTCTTGCCCAGCCAAACCAACCCGACTTACCACCAGATCACTCTGGACACACCCCATCTTAGTCGCAGAGTTCCTTGATCTGCCAACAAGCTGATGTACCAAGCGTATAACATGAAATGGATGAGATCACAATAAACTGTTACAACAACAACCATGTACCAAATTTCAGCCGGATCGGATGAAATTTGCTTCTCTTAGAGGCCTCGCAAGCCAAATCGGGGGATCGGTTTATATGGGGGCTATATATAATTATGAACCGATGTCGACCAATTTTTGCATGGTTGTTAGAGACCATATACCAACATCATGTACCAAATTTCAGCCGGATCGGATGAAATTTGCTTCTCTTAGAGGCTCCGCAAAGCCAAATCTGGGGATCGGTTTATATGGGGGCTATACGTAAAAGTGGACCGATATGGCCCATTTGCAATACCATCCGACCTACATCAATAACAACTACTTGTGCCAAGTTTCAAGTCGATAGCTTGTTTCGTTCGGAAGTTAGCGTGATTTCAACAGACGGACGGACGGACGGACATGCTCAGATCGACTCAGAATTTCACCACGACCCAGAATATATATACTTTATGGGGTCTTAGAGCAATATTTCGATGTGTTACAAACGGAATGACAAAGTTAATATACCCCCCATCCTATGGTGGTGGGTATAAAAAAAAACGACAATAACAAAACAAAACGAATGAAATAAAATGTTGATAAAATTTTCTATAGAAATAAAAATTTGAGAAAATTTTCTATAGAAATAAAATTTTGACAAAATTTTCTCTAGAAATAAAATTTTGATAAAATTTTCTATAGAAATAAAATTTTGACAAAATGTTCTATAGAAATAAAATTTTGAGAAATTTTCTACAGAAATAAAGTTTTGAGAAAATTTTCTATAGAAATAAAATTTTGACGAAAGAAAATTTTGAGAAAATTTTCTATAGAAATAAAATTTTGACAAAATTTTCTATAGAAATAAAATTTTGACAAAATTTTCTATAGAAGTAAAATTTTGGCAAAAATTTCTATAGAAATAAAATTTTGACAAAATTTTCTATAGAAATAAAATGTTGACAAAATTTTCTATAGAAATAAAATTTGGACAAAATTTTCTATAGAAGTAAAATTTTGGCAAAATTTTCTATAGAAATAAAATTTTGACAAAATTTTCTATAGAAAAAAAATTCTGACAAAATTTTCTATAGAAATAAAATTTTGACAAAAATTTCTATTGAAATAAAATTTTGACAAAATTTTCTATAGAAATAAAATTTTGACAAAATTTTCTATAGAAATAAAATTTTGACAGAATTTTCTATAGAAATAAAATTTTGACAGAATTTTCCATATAGAACACATTTTGACCAAATTTTCTATATAAATGAAATTTTAACAAAATTTTCTATAGAAATAAAGTTTTGACGAAATTTTTTATAGAAATAAAATTTTGACAAAATTTTCTATAGAGAACAAATTTAGACAAAATTTTCTTTAGAAATAAAGTTTTGACAAAATTTTCTATAGAAAAAAAATTTGACAAAATTTTCAATAGAAATAAAATTTTGATAAATTTTTCTATAAACATAAAATTTTGACAAAATTTTCTATAGAAATAAAATTTTTACAAAATTTTCCAGGGTTGTTAGGAATATGATACATATTCGCATATTTGGGATGATCATATTCGTTCTCTGCTTTTGAATGACCTAATAATCGAAGTAAATATATTAAAGGAGACAGCCACCCTATTACACTTTTGCCATTATTTAATAGTGAACATTTATTTATACAGCAACTATTCCACATATTCACCGAAGAGAGCATCTGTTTTCGGAATGTTTTTAGAGATTACTGAAATGAGTTCAGTAGTCCATAAACAGTATAATAAAAAAAATCCCATTTTGGGGCGTGTTATGGTTTATTTCATTTTAAATAAATTATGATTCATTTATATAGGCTGGAATTTCTGTCTAGCTTTGTACAACATATGAATTTCATTACTCATAATCTTGTGTTAATATTTGAAAATAATCATTAATGAGGGTATACTATACATTTGAAACATGAAAACTATTTTTACAATAAAAGAATGTACTGACGAATTTTATGTAGCAATAAGCAATTAATATTTTATAACACCAATTCCCATTCCGATTTTTTTTTTTCATCGATTCTTTTTATAAATGGATGAGACTTCCAGAACGAATTCTTTTATAGTCGAAACCAAGTATTGACTGCGAAAATTAGTAATGCGATATTGTCAACACATGGCGTACATAGTTGGAGATATACACATCAGACAATACTAAAATTAAATTCATGTTATAACCTCATTCAAAAGCTTTCATTTCCAGTATATGTTATTTAACCGAAGTGTAAAAAATATAGTTTTTTAGCTCTCAATATGTCAAGTTTCGTGCCCACAAAGCAGGATTTGTTTGCTATCCGCTGCTCCAAGGGCAACAGAGAAAAGTTTTACTGCTTACTGGTGATGGAAAGTGGTCGACTACGATAATTTGGAGAGTTTCCCTTTAATATGTTAGGATTGGGCAACCTTAGTATTGCAATCTGCTAACTGACAGATCTAGCGTAAAGGTTGACATTTTTGAGTTTTTCAGCGGTGGATTGTCCCACATCAGTAATGCTGGCGACATTTCTGAGTGTTTCAAAGCTTCTCTAAGTGGTTTCACTGCAATATGGAACGCCGTTCGGACTCGGCTATAAAAAGTACTCAGTGATAAGAGAGAAGTTCACCTTGTGGTATCAAAATGGGCTGCCACCTAACCTAACCTAAGGTTGCAGTTCACTCCAAGACGAATTTCGTGAAAATCGTTGTTTTTCCGGAAACCATTGATTGAGACAACCCAAGTCATTAATGGGACCAACATATATTCAATATTACATGACCATTTGATTTCAAAAAAATGTATTCCCGTTGTATTCCACACAATTTGTCAATCGGTCAAAAAAGACTCGTGTCGATTTCTCGAAAAAAAAAATGCTCCCAAAAAATGGTTGAAGAAGCGATTAATACTTTTTTTGGAGATATCTCAATCGAAGTGGATTCGACAATTGGTTCAATCGCATGCAAAAGCTTAAGGGTGAGTTACATACCATGTGTTAATGCGCCCGTTGATTGAAAACAACAGTTTTGTTGGAGTGCTTCAAACTGAAAAATATCAAACCTTCCATCAACGCAAGGATTAACGCATGATATGTAACTCAAGGTTTATAGATTTTAATATTTTGAAAAACAAAAAAGCTATTTTCGAAGACTAATACTTCTTTTTGTTTTCTAATGCCGAAATATACAAAATGCAACCATCCTAAATGAGGTGATGTTTCAAGCCACATGTTGCAGATCCAGTAAAAACTTCGTTGGGAAGTCCAATCGCACCCGCCGTATAGTACAGACATTGCTTCTCCGATCGATGACACATGTCCTGTGGGATCTATATTTTCGTTCTTATGAGGAAGCCAAAAATTCGGACATTTAGAGGATTGAGTTCAAAAGCGAGTCCTTTTGCTTCGCTCTGTATGTAATTTTTAATTATTAATTATACATTTTTTGTTTGCGAATTAATCCTTAAACATTTGAAAAATTTCCGCATTTTTAATTTGCCATTCCCAAAATACCGATTTTACTTATGGTGGTCCTTCGGCCATAGGACTATAAATGGTTCAAGCCTATCTTCAACTTAGCCCCATATGCATCTACAGAATTTAGTTGTCGTATGATCTGAAAAATGATATTTTTTTGAAGTCTTTCTTGAGCTCTTAGACGAGCAAATTAAGACAAAAATTGTTCCTACAAATCGAGAAACTGACGTCGCAATATGTACAAATTTAAATTTTCTTCTCGATAAGCTTAGCATTTGAAACGATCTTTCTTTACATATTTTTACGTTCCATTCTCCTCCTTTGAAGATTTGTTAAGCCGGAAAGCATCCATAAAACTTTGACATTTCCTTGAACGATGTCAGAATATGACCCTTATGCTGTTTGTCTGCTTTAACGGCACTGTAGCGTAGCTGTCGTTGGCATGACACACTATCAATGCAGGCCACGTGGAACGCTTAGTTAGTTGGATTAATTGCACATTGGGGTCAAGTTTTTTAAAATTTGATATAAAATAACTAAGTTAGGTGTATAAAAAGAAATTCCATTCAACCGGATCGGTTGAAATTTGCTTTTCTAAGAGGCTTCGGAAGTCATACCATTTTTGATGCCAATGAAAACAGGTGCTTTTATGAGAGAAGCATAAGAAAAATATCTTTAAAATTGCAACAAGTTATCGAACAAAGCGACACACACACACAAAATATTTTTCTTCTTCAATCACGAAATTTATTGATCCTATTAATTTTTAATTGGAATGTCTTCAATCACAGAAATGATTGTATCAATCACCAAAGTCAATTAAAAAATTAATTGATACAATTAATTTTTGTGATGATTTATGTTCCAATTAATAACTTTGTTGAACCTCAAAGTTTATTTGAATATTTTTTAAAATTCAATTCAAATTTTAATTTAAAAATGTTGGTGATATTTTGTTCTGTACATATTTGTCATATGTCGGATCATTTTAAGTATGACAATTAAAGCCTTTGATTTCATCCAAAACTAATGGTTTCAAATGTCCTAATTATGCCGGTCCCAAGCCATTTAATTAGTGCCTGTAAAATTTGTACACCTCTTTCACTGAGTTCATCCCACTGTGTGCCCCATAATGGTGTCGAAGAAGATGTTGCCCGCTGGCAATGCCCCTGATGATGTTGCACTAGAAAGTGTTGTAGCTCTATGAAGTGGCACTTAAGCAATTTACAGCATTCGACAGTAGTAGTCAGTCAGTCATTTCTTCAATCATTCACTTACTCTAACAGTCAGTTCAACACTGATGAGTGAACAAGGGTTAACAATCAGGAAGCAAGAAGTATCTGTTAATGTGTGTGTGTGTGCCACTGATTAAATGCCGATGATGAATAAAATGGAAATCTCAGAAACTATCTTTGAAATGAAAAAAAAAGAAAAATCCTAAAATGTTTAATAAAATTAATTAATTATTTCCAATGAAAACTTCTCTTTTCTGGAGTTCTGACAAAGTTTGAATGGTTCTTAATCAATAATACGTCTTCAGATAGAAGATGATCTGAGTATGAATGATACAAAATTTCGAGGAATAAATATAAATAATTGGTATAAATTTGTCAGCTATCTGACGAACTATTTAGAAACGATAGCAGCCTGAAGTTGTTTGTAATAAATAGTAGCCACACTTTACACTGGGCGAAAGGGCTCTGAAGAAAATGCAGACAGTTCCATCGGCTGGACAGGAGATGTGGCCACCGTGGCCTCAGCGATTCATGAGATGTGAACAAGCAGAGGAGGTCTATTATGCCCAACATTGAGCCCGATCGGGGAAAACTGACGCACAAAGACATTCTTATTAATCACAACTCTCACCCAACTATATATGCATAGTTGTTATACGAGTGGATCATTGTCCATCGTTGTGCTCCGCAACAGAGACCTTCGGACCCACTTTTCCACCACAGCGACCTCCGCACTTACTATTCCCCACAGAGACCTTAGGTCCTACTATTCAACTTTCGGGCCTATGATAGTCGTTATTCATACTAAAACCGACCGTAACCGATTACCGACCCCGGAACGCGCTACTGAATCGGACACCACACCGCTTCTGCAACAGTCAACTGTAGCAGCCGTCTGAAAGCCAAATACCTCATCGGTAGTTCCCAATCGAATACGCAACTTCCCAATCGCCAACGAACAGAATTACTCAACGACCACCCATCATTCACGTTTGAACCAATACAGCAGCATCCAGTTATCAAAGAAGAATCGACGAACCGACGTGTTTCTCCAATACCAATCATCAACGGACCGCATTACTCATCATCTACCGATTATCAACGAACCGATGTTTTTCTCTACCATTATAAACGAATCGAACTTTTCATCAGCTACCGAACACCGATAAACCGACGTTCTCATCTCTATAGATCACCAAGAAACCGAATCTTTCGCCGACTAAGTAGTTCTCATCCATCACCGACTTCAACAAACCGAATCTCTCATCAAATACCGATCTTGATAATCGATATTTGATGAGAGAACCGAAGAATCGACGTACTTTCAACCCGCCGACTATCTACGAACCGAATTCCTTCCTCAACTCAGCGAAGATATCAGTTGCTGATTATCTACAAAATCGACGACATCCCGAATGCCTGTTCCCATTAGATCATGAGCATATACGGAGACCATCGACCACAATGGCGCAATGGTTAGTATGCCCGCATTGCATACAAAAATTCATGGGTTCAATCGACCAAAAACCAAAATCCAGCGGTGGATAGTGTCCTCTCAGTAATGCTGGAGACCATTATGTGTGTTGAAATCCTCTCTAAGTGGTTTCACCATAATGTGAAAGGACGTTCTCAACTGGCTTCAAAAAGGAGGTCCGTTGTCATTGAGCTACACTCATTGAGCGAGAGAAGTTCACCACTGCACTATGGGGCCAATGGTCAGTTTTTGAGGCAATAAATCACAGGAAACAGCTAGACCTTTAAAATGTCGTACAGATGATTATAATGTATTCTTAAGACTTCAGTAAAAAAATTAAGACATTCGGGCAGTGCCACGCCCATTTCCAGTACTGGTATTAAAGTGCTTCTCCAGGTGGAGACCCCTGGAAAATAATTCTTGAAATTTAGCGATAGCACTGCTCTGAAATGAAATCCTGTTTTAGACGAAATCAGCTGATCCTTATGTAAAAGGATCTCCTGAAACAGAATGACTGCCCATTTTGTCCCATCATGCCTAGTTTTCGAGATATCCCTGAAACAAATTTTTTCTGACATTTTTCATAAATAAAGAAGATATCTCGAAAACTAGATGTGATAGGGCAAAACGGGAAGTAAATTCGGATTCAGGAGATCATTTTACATAAGGATCTGCTAGTTTGGTCTAAAGAAGGGCTCAAAAGATGATTTTTGCAGAACAGTGTAATTGCATCATTCTGTGGGTGATAACATTTATTTATCAACTAGCTCTAACGGCCATTTTCATGTAGCTCCGTTAGGCTTTAACTGCCAGTTAACAGAAAGTAAATTGCAAATATCTTCTCTCCGGTTAACTTTAACTGAAAAATTTTCGTCAGTTAAGTTCCTAACTGGCCTATGGAATATAAAGGCAAGATTACAGCTGCGTCTATAATACGGTTTAAAAGTTGGTTAGTTAACGGAACACTAACGGAGCTTTATGAAAATGAGGGTAAATTGCAAACTAATTTATATTAATACATTTCAAAAAATTACTTTTAAAATGAATCAATTTCTTGGTGTGAGTGTTTAAAACATACTGGGTGTTTGGATACAATATTCAAAATTTAATCAATCTAAAAATAGAGAATTTTGTTAATACTCGTATATACAAAATAATTGGCTTTTGTACAAAATTCTTACTTGAAAATTTTCTGTTTCATCAACTTCTAATTCAAAATTAAAATGAAATGGATCCTCTTCGTAATCTTCAGAATCTGAAACATCTTTATTTATAGCTGCACTTGACGTACTTGGCAGTTGATACTCAGGCATATCCGGAATTTTTAAAAGAGAAATAACATCTCTTGGAAGCTGCAAACTTCTCTTTTTTGAAAGACGATTTTTCAGATATATACTTGATAATAACGGGTCTGAAGAATCCAGGGCCCTGTTAAAAATATCCATTATATTATGCTCCCTAGAATCCTTTCGTGCATGCTCAATGCGGTCCTTTTTGTAAAATTTATTTCTCGCCTCAGATGCATTTTCACCAGCACATCCGAGAGGTACGATTGACGCTTGCAATATTTGGAAAGAATGTGCTAAAATTTTATGCAAAGTCGCTGACATTGGGTACCACTCGTAATGTTTAAAATATATCTCTGCAGTTTTATAGCAAAATTGTTGCAAGTGGTCGGCACTTATTTCAAATTCAGAGTTAATTGTGATAAGAATTGTATGTAAATGTTTTAAAAGTTCGATATTAAAGTTGGTTATAGAAGAAAGTAATTCCGGATTAAAAAATGATTTTCGTGCCGCATTACCGACATTCGTGCACCCGCTCCTATTGCTTTTCGGCTTGTGGACATGAAGGCCCATTTTTTGCCAAAATTGTTCTTGAATTTCGCGCTTTCTCTTTAGCATAAGAACTTTCTCCTCAGCACTCCGAATTTGCCATTTTTTAATATTAAGTCTATATGAAAGATTAAGGACAAATTCAAAACATCGAATCCAGGCGTGTAATGGGCTTATATCACATTTTAATGCATTCGATTTGGGCTGAAACACCGATGAGCTTAAATTTTTTATTGACAAAAACTGTTTTGGATTTCCACCACATATCGGACACGACTGAGTACTCTTTGTTTCCGTAAGTACGTTCAAAATTATTAATTTGTTTTTTTCACTGTCGTCATAGAGTTTTCATAGACACGTCTGTTGAATTTCGCGGAAATCCAGTTGGTAACATTAATGGGTTTGCTATCATTTTCCAACCAAAAGTTAAATATATCCAAATTTTTAAGTTTTACGTTATCTGAAAATAGATTTTTATAAAATGGTGCAGATTGGAGCAGCTAATTTTTCCAAAACCTAATAGTACACATTATTACCTTTCTCCACACATAAATTTTTTCACGGATACGCTCGGATAAAGAAAGTTCTACTCCACAGAACATATGGACGACAACAAAAACTACACAAAATAGACAGCACATGTGACACAAAAAACTATTCATCAAATCAATTTTTTTTTTTTCTTAATTTAATCACATGTTGCTTTACATACCTTTACAAGTGTATTCCATTTTACAAATTTTTTATAATTTTAAAATTTTTTGCTTGACGGCCAAAATGACTTTGTTGTTTGTTTATTGTTGAATATCAGAAAATGTAGCAAAACAAAATATGGCAACTTTGACTGCTCGGCATGTCATCATGAGGTGTTACCTGATTTTAATATTTGATATTTGGGTGTTTCAATGTGTTTTATGTAAAATTCCGTTATTATTATTTTTAAATAGTTGACTTAAAAAATTGACTTTTTGCCTCAAAGACCTGTCATTGGCCCCACAGTGCACTGAATAGTCTCCATTAGCCTGACATGTCGGGCTGCTACCTAACCCAACATAACCCAACCCAACAAAATGTTATTTTCATAGAAAATTTTGTCGAAATATTATTTATAAAGAAAATTTTGTCAAAATTTTATTTCTATAAAAAATGTTGTTAAAATTTTATTTCTATAGAAAATTTTGTCAAAATTTTATTTATATCGAACATTTTGTCAAAATTTTATTTATATAGAAAATTTTTGCATATTTTTTTTTCTATTCTATATTTTTGCAAAATTTGTTTTCTATAGAATATTTTTGCAAAATTTTCTATAGAAAATTGTGTAATAATTTTATTTTTAAAGAAAATTTGTCAAAATTTTATTTTTATGGAAAATTTTGTCAAAATATTATTTCTATATAAAGTTTTGCCCAAATTTTATTTCTATAGAAAATTATGTGGAAATTTTACTTCTATAGAAATTTTTTGCATAATTTTATTTCTATAGAAAGTTTTGTCAAAATGTTATTTCTATAGAAAATTTTTGCATAATTTTATTTCTAAAGAAAATTTTGTAAAAATTTTATTTTTATAGATAATTTTGTCAAAATTTTATTTCCATAGAAAGTTTTGTCATAATTTTATTTTTATAGAAAATTTTTTCTAAATTTTATTTCTATAGAAAATGTTGTCAAAATTTTATTGCTGTATAAAATTTTGTCAAAATTTTATTTCTATAGAAAATTTTATCAAAATTTTATTTCTCTATAAAGTTTTGTCAAAATTTTATTTCTGTATAAAATTTTGTCAAAATTTTATTTCTATAGAAAATTTTGTCATAATTTTATTTCAATAGAATGTCTTGTAAAATTTTATTTCCATAGAAAATTTGGCCAAAATTTGATTTCTATAGAAAGTTTTGTAAAATTTTATTTCTATGGAAAATTTTGTCAAAATTTTATTTTTATAGAAAATTTTGTCAAAACTTTATTTTTATAGAACATTTTATCAAAATTTTATTTCTATAGAAAATTTTGTCAAAATTTTATTTTTATAGAAAATTATGTCAAAATTTTATTTCTATAGAAAATTTTTGCATAATCTTATTACTATAGAAAATTTTGTCAAAATTTTATTTATATAACAAATTTTTGTAAAATTTTATTTCCATAGAAAATTTGGTCAAAATTTGATTCTATAAAAAATTTTGTCAAAATTTTATTTTTACAGAACATTTTTTGCAAAATTTTATTTTTATAGAAAATTTTGTCAAAATTTTATTTATATAAAAAATTTTGTCAAAATTTTATTTCTATATAAAGTTTTGTCAAAATTTTATTTCTATAGAACATTTTTGCATAATTTTATTACGATTTTTATCTCATAATCTCGGCTGTAGGTCTATAAATTAAACTCGAAATTGTTGGTTTCTAGTTTTTTTTTTTTATTTTCCGATATTTCGGTTGACTTCGTCAGACCGTTTTCAAGGCTACAATTTACAAAATTAAACAAAAGTTAATTACAAAATTCACAAATTAAAGTTAAACTATTGTCATTTACATTTTATCCGATGTCTTGTTACTTCGCTGTCTGGTTTTCTACTGGTGATCACTTTCTCCTGTGTTTTTGTATCGTATGTCGATATATTCTCGCGCAGTTCTCAATATCTTTTTTATAGTTTATTCTCTCGTTAGTGGGAGTGTTAATTATGTGTAACATTTCCAGAGTAAATCTTCGTCTGTAGTTGTTTTCCTTGCATAGGATTTCTACGTTATTAAAGTTAGGTTTGTGACCAGTCAATGTACAGTGGGCCGCAAGTGCTGTTTTTTGTTCCATTGGTTTGTCTGTTGTTTTTATATCCGATTTATGTGAAGACAATCTTGTTTTTAATTTTGTCATTGTCGTACCAATATATGTCTTTTGGCATAAGTTGGATTTGTCACCGTTGCATTTTATCTTATATACTACGTTGTGTTGGTCTTCATTCTTAATTTTTGTTTTTGTTTTACTAAATAATCCGTTGACAGTGTTTGTAGTTTTTAACGCGAGTTGATATTTTTCTTTATTGTATATGTCAGACTTGGACAGTCTCTCGGAGAAGTTTGGTATATATGTCACTGGTTTGTATATTTTTGAATCCTTTTTCTTGGTCAATTCTCGGTTGTTGTGTAGGTTGGCTTTTACTTTCGATAAGAGTTGATATATCGTTCGTTGTGGGAAATTGTTGTCTTGGAGAATTCGTTTAATTTTATTTTCATTTTCAGAATGAAATTCTGGATCACTAATATTAAATATCCTTCGTATGAAATTTGTCGCTGTATTGATTATTATACGTTTACTGTGCTTAGAGTAAAAATTGAGCAGTCTCCCAGAAGCCGTTGGTTTTTGGTACCAATTTAGTCTCAGTTGGTTTCCTTGTCTATGTATTATTACGTCAAGATATGGTAGTTTATTGTCCTGTTCTAATTCCTTTGTAAATTGAATTTGTCTATTAAATGAGTTTAAGGCCTTTAGTGTTTCGTCGACTTCTGATGCCTTTATGATTGCGAAGATGTCATCTACGTATTTTGTTAATATCGGTGGTTTAGTAATATTTTTAAATACTTCGTCTAAAAGTTCCTCCATAATAATGTCTGCTGGTGAAGCAGGGGAACCCATTGGCATACCTTTTAATTGCTCATAAATCTTGTCCTCAAATTTAAAATATCTGGTGTCCTTGATACAAAATGTAATTAAATCTATGAATAAATCCTTCGTCATGTTCGTATACTGCTCAATTATGGTCCATTTTCTTTCAATCGTCTGAATTGCTAGCTTTACCGGAATGCTTGGAAATAATGACACCACGTCAAAGGATATTAAAACTTCATCATCTTCAATCGTCATATTTTCCAATCTTGTCTTAAAATCCGCAGAGTCCTTAACATTATATTTAGAGTCAAGTGTTATATTTCTTAATATACCTACTATGTATTTACATAAATTGTACGATGGCGAGTCTATCGAAGAACAAATAGGTCTTAATGGTGTGCTCTCCTTATGTATTTTTGGAAGTCCGTAAATCCTTGGAGCTACTGCGGTCCTGCTTGTCAACTTGTTTTTCTCTTGTTCGGTAATAATATTGAGATTGTAAAGTTTTTCCACTAATTTGTTGTTCTTCGTTTGGAGTCTAGAGGTGGGATCAATTTTTATTCGTTTGTACGTACACATATCGTGTAATATTTCTTTCATCTTTAGATCATAGTCAATTTTATTCATTGCAACCGTTTTTCCCCCTTTGTCAGCACTAAGAATTAGAATGTCATCATTTTCCTTTAAATATTGTCGTGTCTGTACCACTGTGCTTGATATGTATTTATCTCTTAAGCTCATTTGTGATCTTCGTAAATGATCGTTTATCAATGTTGTCAATTTTGTTCTCGCCATCTCTTGTTCCTCTCTGCTCTCAATTGTCTGTACACAATCTTCTCCTTCGGCGATAACTTGTAATAGTGGAAAACTTTTATTGTTATGCGGGAGAGCATGTTTTGGACCCAGTGAGAGAATCCATTGCACTTCTCTCGGTATGTCTTTCTCTGTCTTATTCACAAACCAGTCGTTATGAGTTCTAATGTTAAGCTGTTTTTTGTGTTGTTGTTTAAGTACATCTAGCTTTTTAATGTGTGTTGTTTTGTTCTTGTGTGTCACGCTGTTGTACAGAGTGTTTTCACTCTCCAAGTACAACGATAAATCTTGTTGTGATAAAAGCTGTGTCAGTTGAGTTTGCGCGGTTTGAATGTTTTGTCGATTTTCGTGTATTTGTTTGTGTTTATACTCTATTAGTAGTTTTAAGATTTTCATGTGAAAGTTATAGGTATACCTGTGTAATGTTCTCTCGATATTTGGCGGGATATTTTTGTTTTTGTGTGTTTTGAAAATGGTATATGTGTGTTTGGTTGCATTGTTAATGAAGTTTGGTATGATACCAGCTTTTTTGCATTTTATAAGAAATGTTATGGAACTTTTGAGATTTGCTGACTGCTTATGGCTTTTGGAGTAATTTTTAGCGACTTTATATGTGTGAGCATTGTAATTATTCTTGATATTTGTGTAAATTGTCATGATTGGATGTTTTGATTCGGCGTGCCTTCCGGTTGTTTTATGTATAATTTTATTACTATAGAAAGTTTTGTTAAAATTGTATTTATATAACAAATTTTTGTAAAATGGTATTTTCATAGAAATTGGTCAAAATTTGATTTCTATAGAAAATTTTGTCAAAATTTTATTTCTAGCCTGAAATGTCGGGCTGCTACCTAATCCAACAGAACCCAACCCAACAAAATTTTATTTTCATAGAAAATTTTGTCAACATTTTATTTATAAAGAAATTTTTATCAAAATTTTATTTCTATAGACAATTTTGTCAAAATTTTATTTCAATAGAATATTTTTGCAAAATTTTCTTTCTATAGAATATTTTTGCAAAATTTTATTTCTATAGAATAATCTTGCAAAATTTTATTTCTATAAAAAATTTTGTCAACTTTTTATTTATAAAGAAATTTTTATCAAAATTGTATTTCTATAGAAAATTTTTTCAAAAATTTTTTTCTATATAAAATTTTTTATCAAAATTTTATTTCTATAAAAAATTTGTCAAAATGTTATTTCTCTAGAAAATTTTTGCATAATTTTGTTTCTATAGAAAGTTTTGTCAAATTTTTATTTATATAACAAATTTTTGTAAAATTTTTTTTCATAGAAAATTTGATCAAAATTTGATTTCTATAGAAAATTTTGTCAAAATTTTATTTTTAAAGAAAATTTTTTGCAAAATTTTATTTCTATAGAAAATGTTGTCAAAATTTTATTTTTATAGAAAATTCTGTCAAAACTTTATTTTTATAGAAAATTTTATCAAAATTTTATTTCTATAAAAATTTTTGTCGAAATGTTATTTCTATAAAAAATTTTGTCAAAATTTTATTTCTATATAAAGTTTTGTCAAAATTTTGTTTGGTTTCAATTGGCTTTTAAAAGGAGGTCCGTTGCCATTGAGCTAACCGTAGAATCGGGCGGCACTCATTGAGAGAGAGAGAGAGAGAGAGAGGGAGAAGTTCACCACTAAATAGTCTCCATTAGACTGAAATGTGTTTCTATAGAATATTTTTGCAAAATTTTATTTCTATAGAATTTTATTTCTATAGAAAATTTTGTCAAAATTTTATTTCTATATAAAGTTTTATCAAAATTGTATTTCTATAGAAAATTTTGTCAAAATTTAGTTTTTATAGAAACATTATTTTTATAGAAAATTTTATCAAAATTTTATTTTTGTAAAAAAATTTTGTCAAAATTTTATTTCTATAGAAAATTTTTGCAAAATATTATTTCATTCGTTTTGTTTTGTTATTGTTGGTTTTGTTCTTTAAGCATCGTTGTTGTTTTTTTATTTCAGCTTAAAACCATGCATGACTAAACTACAAGTGTATTTAGCTTAACCAACAGAGGAAAATAATGTTTGTCAAATTTATTTGGACAAAGCCCTATAGACTGCATGATGGTTGGATGGCGCACGTTTCGGAATTACCACATTCCTCATCAGCATCCTCTACTTCCAGCAAAACTATCAACCAATTATCAGAATAAATTCAGGCAGTTCATTAAACCCAACAATTTCAAATTTTATTTCTTTATAAAGTTTTGTCAAAATTATATTTCTATAGAAAATTTTGTCAAAATTTTATTTCTATAGAAAATTTTTGCATAATTTTCTTTCTATAGAAAGTTTTGTCAAAATTTTATTTATATAACAAATTTTTGTAAAATATTACTTCCATAGAAAATTTGATTTCTATAGAAAATTTTGTTAAAATTTTATTTTTACAGAAAAATTTATTCAAAATTTTATTTCTATAGAAAAATTTTTGCAAAATTTATTTCTGTAGAAAATTTTTGCAAAATTTTATTTCTAAAGAAAATTTTTGCAAAATTTTATTTCTATAGGAAATTGTACCTATTATAATTGGAGAAGAACATTTTGCAAAATCTACCAAAACATCAAGAATTCTACCATTCTATCAAACAATAAAAATGTACAATTTTTGGTAGAATTCTACCAACTGTGGCAACCGTGCTTGCTGGCCCATCCATTGTAATCTACGACTTATATCCAAGTTTGAAAAAATCACCCGCTGGATCTTTAAAAAGTGAAATTGCATGGATATATAGAATGGATATATATATAATTAAGTGTCAGAAATAACAGATCCTTTGGCTCAATTCTTGAAGGCTAGAGGCGTATAACTCGTATCGAGAGATATGATACTGGTTCAATTCTGGTCTCTCGAAATAGAGAAGTTTTTATGCTCCCATGCCATTGTTTGGGGTATAATTAAGATTCTTTACAAAGCAGTAATTGCAAGTTCTTCTCAGACATGTATGACTCGTGTTTTTAAAATTGAAACACTTACACGTTTACAATAACAACAATAGACAGTGAGCCCCCATGAGTTGGTTCATATATCACCACGAGCTTACTTGGGTATCGTTCAAAAAAACAAATAATTTCTTTGGATGGCAGACAATATTCGTGATAGTTTTTTTCTGTTAGAGTACTCATCATAAAGCCGCTATTGGTATTTGCTTACATTGAATGTCTGAAACAAATATTCACCGTGTTTTTGGGCTTAAGAATTATGACACTCTTAGTGTCAAGTTTATTGAATTTTGTGTTTCTCAAATAAGCGCAACATAAATACAACCTTCTCGTGTGGTTTCTCAAATAAAACCACTGAACATGAAATCAGAATATAAATAAAATGAATTAAAATATTTTAGTTTTGTTTTTTTCGAGGCAATATGGAAATTGCCTTACCATTTTCCAGGAACAACAGTTATTATTAAAAAAATGTTGAAAATATTTTTTAAGAATTTTGCAAAGCAAAGAATTGCATACACTGGTTTAGTGGATACAATTTAATGGGACATTGAGGCTTATAAATTATACAGAAATTAGCGATTTATTTTTGAACGTTACTCAGATTATTTTATTGCTTTACAGCGGTATCCTATTTTCAGAATCGGTAGACAGAAGCGGTGGAGGAGATGTTGCAATATTAGTTAGAAGCAATCTAAGAGCGAGGTTGCATAAAGTCCGAGAGAATAGACAGAATAGAATACGTGTTCGTAGAGGTAATGACTGTAAGTGGGAACAAGTTTGGAAAAAAATCATTAACAGCGTGTCAAACGGAGAACAGACGGTGTCAATCTGACAAAAAAAAAATTACACCATGAGATGTCGGTCATGATCTGAAAACGTAATGGTTACGAATTCTTAAAAACATCCGCTACCATGACTCATCTGCTCCATACGCGTTAACAGTTGCCTTTGCTCATTGCACCGCCGACGGAGTTGCCATAAGAACGTGTAACGAATATTTTAAGACTTTTCATAGCCAAAGAAAAACGAAAGCTGTTCATGAAATAGTAAACGCCCGTGGACGAAACTATGAACATTGGGTTTTAATTTTTCGTTAGTACTTGGTTAGACATCACCACCAATAAAATGTCCCCACCTCACTTTTCCATGACTATTAATACACTTCTTGACACAGTTTTTTTTTTTTTTTTTTTTTTTTTTGGAATACCTCCCGAGTTGCTTTATACGTTAAAGTATCGGCTCCGATGTTCTCGAAACATGATCTTGTTTTCTTAGTATACAAAGGTTGCCTTTTATTTGGCAGGATTGTGCAACCATAGTTTTGCCAACTGACAGCTATATCGTAAAGCTTGTCATTTTTGAGAATATACAAACCCAGACCGTTTTGACATACAAGCCTTAGCTGAATTCTTTGCACCAACTTAAACTATTAAATTCGGCCAAAAAATAGAATTAAATTGTGGACATTTTCGTGGTATTATTTTTTAAATTATTCGATGTAGATTATTTCAAAAACAGTGCATCGATAAATTAAATTCAATTTTTGGCGATGAAGTTCCGCGAAGAAATTGTGTTTATCGATAGTATGGTGAATTCAACCGAGGTTGTAATTCATTCCAAGACGAATTTTATGAAGGTTGTCTAACATCAATTATTAATCCTGAAAATAATTAATGCTGTACGTCAACTGGTAAAGCAAGATTGTCATGTGACCTATCGTGAGATTGAAACATGTTTAGATATGAGTGGGACCAGCAGCACAATGGATCGAATAGTCTAAATTAGCCGGAAATGAATCGGACTGCCACTTTAATCTAATCTACGTTCAATATTGCATGAAAATTTGACCGTCCAAAACAGTTGTTCGAGTTGGATCCCACATTTTTTCAATCGCTTGCAAAAAGGTTCGGATCGATTGGTCGAAAAAAATGTTCCAAAAATACGATCGTGGAGCTTCGAAACACGTCTATGACATGGTGACAGGTGATGAATCGTAGATTTACGCAAATGAACTCGAAAGTAAACAGCAGTATGGATATTTCAAGATGAGCCAAATCCAACAAAAGTTACTAACGTACGAAGCATTTCCAAGCAAATGATCGTCTATTTTTATACCCTCCACCATAGGATGGGGGGTATTTAACTTTGTCATTCCATTTGTAACACATCGAAATATTGCTCTAAGACCCCATAAAGTATATATATTCTGGGTCGTGGTGAAATTCTAAGGCGATCTAAGCATGTCCGTCCGTCCGTCTGTTGAAATTACGCTAACTTCCGAACGAACCAAGCTATCGACTTGAAACTTCGTACAAGTAGTTGTTATTGATGTAGGTCGGATGGTATTGCAAATGGGCCATATTGGTCCACTTTTACGTATAGCCCCCATATAAACGGACCCCCAGATTTGGCTTTCGGATCCTCTAAGAGAAGCAAATTTCATCCGATCCGGCTAAAATTTGGTACAGGGATTTAGTATATGGTATCTAACAACCATGCAAAAATTGGTCCACATCGGTCCATAATTATATATAGCGCCTATATAAACCGGTCCCCAGATTTGGCTGTCGGATCCTCTAAGAGAAGCAAATTTCAACCGATCCGGCTGAAAATTGGTACATTTGGTTAGTATATGGTCTCTAACGACCATGCAAGAATTGATCCACATCGGTCGATAATTATATATAGCCCCAATATAAACCGATCCCCAGATTTGGCTTGCGGAGCCTCTAAGAGAATCAAATTTCATCCGATCCGGCTGAAATTTGGTAGACGGTGTTAGTATATGGTCTCTAACAACCATGCAAAAATTGGTCCATATCGGTTCATAATTATATATAGCCCCCTTATAAACCAATCTCCAGATTTGACCTCCGGAGCCTCGTGGAAGAGCAAAATTCATCCGATGCGGTTGACATTTGGTACGAAGTATTAATATGTGTTCTAAAACACCCATGGAAAACTTGATCGAAATCGGTCCATAATTAAATATAGCCCCCATATAAACCGATCCCCAGTGTTGACTTCCGGAGCCCCTTGGAAAAGCAAAATTCATCCGATTCGGCTGAAATTTGGTACATTGGGTTAGTTTATGGTCTTTAACAACCATGCAAAAATTGGTCCATATCGGTCCATAATTATATATAGCCCCCATATAAACCGATCTCCAGATTTGGCCTTCGGAGTCTCTTGGAGGAGCAAATTTCAACCAATTCGGTTGACATTTTCTACTTTTTACTCGAATATGGTCTCTAACAACCATGCAAAAATTGGTCCATATCAGTCTATATATCATATATATATTATATAAAGAACTGATTTATATAGGTTTTCAATCTGCCTTTTTTGTCTAATATATACCCCGTATGAACTGACTTCGAATTTAGAAGACGATGTTAGGGAGTTTCAAAATACTTTGTCATCGGCAAGTATTACCACAACCCAAGTAATTCGATTGTGGATGACAGTCTTTCGTAGAAGTTTCTACGCAATCCATGGACGAGGGTACATAAGATTCGGTCTGGCCGAACTTACGGCCGTATATACATGTTGAGCACTCAAAATATCGATTTGATTGATCAACCACCGTATGGTTCTAGTTTGGCAAAAAAAAAAAATAAAACAAAAATGAGAGGAAAACGTTTTTCGACACCTGAAGAAGCGGATGATGCGTTCAGTATGCAAGTTTTGGAGTGGCAAAAGTGTTTCAACAATTGCGAAGACAAATCATTATGGTTGACTTTTTGTTCATATAACATAGAAGTATGAACGCCACATAACTTGCCTTTTCAAATCACTGTGTATGTCAAAATTATTCCCCAAAAATAATTTGTGCTCCACTTGCATTTGTTCAGAGTCTAATTTCATGTAGGAATTTAAAGCGAACATGGGGCCACTTGTGCAATAATTGCAGCCTTAAGCATAATTGGATTTTTAAACATGTAAATCAAGACCCTGACAACCAATGATTGGAATAGAGTCGAGGGTTTTAAATAGCATTCTCGATACATTTGTGAAACCGCAGACAGAAAGAGGCAATAAAAAATGAACAAAACCGAGAACTATAGAAGTTTCAATTTAGACATTGTTCTTGACTTTATTTAATATTGTTTTGTATGATTGCGAGCATTATGAAGGATAGAGTTTTAGTATTGCAAATGAATATACTGCCTACGACGATCTGTATGAGGTTCTATTTAAAGCAAATCAGTTTGTTTCTGAAAAAGCTTTTTCTTTGGTAGTGTATACCAAGAAATTTTTTTCCCTTGCAAAAATGTTCTTCCAGAGATTCGAAAAATATTCACTTCACAACTTGAACTTACATCTGGTGCGCCAAACATAAAATTTTAAAATAATTTTAATTTACTTTATTAATAATTTTAAAATTTTTATAATAAAATTTCGAAATAAAACAATTACATGAATATTTTACCAATTCGCAATTTAATGATACTAATTAATGAATCACACATAAGCCACATGACAATTTTAATTCGCCTATAAAATTTGGTTAACAAGAAGGCGACAACATTTTTTTCGATTATTCATTTCTTCATCGAAACAAAAAAATATATATATATATATATTATAAAAATGTATTTTTAACATTTTATAATCTGATAATTGGCAGCACGTGATTTTAAGTGGGTACACGATGATGAACTTGATTTCTCTTGATTGTCTGCTCATGGCTGGCGATAGTGACGTCTTCGGTGTTGCCTTTAAGCTGATGTAGCAAATTGTCAATATTTTGATTAATTATTCATTTGTTTAATAATTTTCTTAATTTATTTTAATTATATATGCTGGAAACAACCACTTGAGAATATATGGACGTTACTCTCTTATCTCTGGAGATTTGTTTTAAAAGTGTGTGTGTGTGTGTGTGTGTGTTTGTGGGGAGTGGGGACAATTGCATAGATTCTTGAACTAACAGCAGCAAGCAGCAGAAACGGCACTCATTTCATTTAAAGGTTAACAACTCAGAGGCTTTGACCTCTATTCTCTATTAACAACACTTTCGTTCAACACACGGGGAGAATTGATTTCAAAAGAGCAACAATAATAACAACTCGAACAACAACAAAACGTCGTCGAGTGCTATTAAAACACATACCAAACTGGTATTTCGTTCAATTGGTGATTGTGGAGTGCAAAATAAAATCAAAACACCAAAACGTAACGAAATCATTTTTTTACGCATATAGGAATGTTGTTTGTAGAACGCACGTTAACGCACACACATCCCCACATGAATGTGTGTAATTCTATTTAGCTCACACTCTTTAATTCAAAGCAATAAATGATAAATTAAATTCTGCTTAAAGCCAATCACATAGCTATGGCCAATTATGGCTTTGATCAATTCAAGTAGTAATTATTAATTTTTATTGGTTTATCGAAAGAGTCGACGTATTTAACAAATTAAACTTAAACTCACGCTAAGATTTTAGTTAATTTTTTTCCCAATGTGAGCAAATGTTCCCGATTTGAATAATTTTTTTTTCTATCTTCAATGATGTGAACTAAAAATAAGAAAAAAAGTTTTTTACAAATATAGTGTATAATTTTACTTAAAAAGAAATTAGTTTATATTTTCCTAAAACAGGAGAAGTTTTCTTAAATTGAGTTCATAAGTCTCTCAAATGAAAAATCCAATTTTTTCCTTCAAAACATATGCATTTTTTGAGAAAAAAAATTTATTACTTTTAATAAATTTTCTTCAATTTGAAAAAAAAAATATTAACTTATTTGTAACATATTGCAATTAAAAAAACTCTTTTAGTATAAATTTTCCAAAATAAACCTACATTTTCTTTCATAATGGGTTCACTTTTTTTTTTGGTGCATGTTTATAAACACCACCATGGAAGGAAGATGCAGTCTGTCATTCCGTTTGTAACACATCGAAATATCGATTTTCGACTATATAAACTATATATATTCTAGATCGGCGAGAAATTCTAAGACGAAATAGCCATATACGTCTAGTTGTTGTAATCATGCCACCTTCAATAATGCTGCAATCGCCTCGAAATTTGGCCCAGATTCGTTTTTTGCTTGCCAACAGGTTATTTTCGAATTTGAGCTATATTTGTGCTGCTTTTGATATAGGCAGTATTTTGATGTAGTCCCCATATAGGCTGATCTCCCGATTTTATCCAAATTGACCGAAATTGGAAATCTAGAGGTATTTGAGATTCATATACAAGTGGGACAAATATGATGTGTATCGGTCCTTGTTTTGGTAAAGCCCCATATAGACCGATCTGCGGTTGCTTAAATTCATCACTTCGAAGTCAATTTTGTACCACTTCCGAACATTTCCATTGTCTTTTCGGCAATGATTTTTATGCTGGGTACCTCTATATTATTGATTGACTGCAGTACACAGAAAAAAATATCACCGAAATGTTTCCAATTAAAATTTTAATTGAATTTTCTTAATTTTGAAAACAAAAATTAACCGGATCAATTATTTTTTTAATTGGAACAATTAATTTTAATGATTAATACTATCGTTTCTGTGATTGAAGACATTTAAATTTAGTATATTGGGTTCATAAATTTAGTATATTGGGTTCATATCGGTCCATAATTATATATAGACCTCTAATAACCGTATGAAAATTGGTTCATGTGGGTTCATAATTATTTATAGTCTCCACTTTTTAAAGCGATCAAGAACTTAATTGTTAATTAATCTGCCTCCATATGGATTAAGACAACCCACACGCAAAGAAAACAAATGTTGGCAAACGTGTACCGAAAACGTTTTTCTTTTGTTAGAGTTTTATGAATTTCATCGAAAATGTTAAACTAAAATTTTTCTGAAAATGCCCACAATTTGCCTTTATACGTGGCGCTTTTTTCACAAAAGAACTTGAAGCCTTTTCGTACTTTTGCCTGTTTTTTTTTTTTTTTTATACCCACCACCATAGAATGGTGACGGGGGTATAATAAGTTTGTCATTCCGTTTGTAACACATCGAAATATCGATTTCTTGATCAGGGAGAAATTCTAAGACGATATAAGCATGCCCGTCTGTCTGTCTGTTGTAATCACGCTACAGTCTTCAATAATGGAGCTATCGTCTTCTTGGGCTTGTAGAATCCGTAGTTGTTATCCAATATGCCTGAAATTAGAAATCTAGAGGTATTATAGGACCATAAAGGGGTGCGCTTAAAAAGGTGATTATCGGACCATGTTTTGAAATAGCCCCCATATAGACCGATCTCCCGATTTTACTTCTTGGGCTTCTAGAATCCGTAGTTTTTATCCAATATGCCTGAAATTGGAAATCTATAGGACCATAAAGGGGTGTGTCGAAAGTGGGCAGTATCGGACCATGTTTTGATATAGCCCCAATATAGACCGATCTCCCGATTTTACTTCTTGGGCTTCTAGATTCCTTAGTTTTTATCCATTATGCCTGAAATTGGAAATATGATGTATTCTAGGACCATAAAGAGGTGTGCCGAATATATTTTTTATCGGTACAGTTTTTTATATAGCCCACTTATAAACTGGCCCTTCGATTTGGGGATTCTAGAACTACGACATATGTGCTTAATATTGTGCGTACCCCTCCATGTTTTTAGCATAGCCCCCATAAGACCGATCAAATTGAAAATATACTGATATGTTAGACTCACAAAATGATTTAGTTTTTATCAGTTTTTATCGGTCCATTGGTAAGGTCCAGGGTTGCCATTGTGATCCGATCGGACCAAATATGGTCCAAAAAATTATTAAATTTTAAATTTGATCCGATGGTAGGACCATGGTAGGATGGTAGATAAAGTAAATAAAATAGATGTAGTAAATAAAATTTTGACAAAAAATTCTATAGAAATACAATTTTAACGAAAATTTCATAGAAATAAAATTTTGTACAGAAATAAATAAAAAATTTGTATAGATACAAAATTATGTACAAAATTATGTACAAAATTTTAAAAAGGAATACAATTTTGCGATAACTTTCTTTAGAAAAAAAAAAATTGGCTAAATTTTCTATAGAAGTAAAATGTTGTCTAAATTTTCTATAGAACTAAAATTTTAGCTAAATTTTCTACAGAAATAAAATTTTGGCTAAATTTTCTATAGAAATAAAATTATGGCTACATTTTCTATAAAATTAAAATTTTGACAAAATTTTCTATAGAAAAAAAAATTAGGTCAAAATTTTGTATAGAAATAAAATTTTGGAAAAATTCTATCTTTTAAATTATATTAATTAAATTTGGAAAAATGGTCCGCTGGTACGAATTTTGGTCCAATTTGGAAAATTTTTTGTTCCAAAATAAAAATTTGTTGTGGCAACCCTGTTAAGGCATCCATATAGACCGATTTCAGATCTTGAGGGTACTGAAGGTTAACTGATCATGAAAATTGCTTGAAACTGAATGTAAAATTTCCAGATTTTAATTGCGGTAAAAATCTACGGATTTTAGACTTCAAATCCAGGCGTTATTTCATCATTTTTTTGCACGCTTACAAGATATGATTCCTGTAAAACTCAAACACACAATGGTTCTTATAAATCCAGAATATGATCTAGTCTTCATAGGTAAAGTCTACATTTATCTTCGGGAAGCGTACTGGTTGAACTGGTCTGCTTGGAAAAATATCTGTCATCAAACCCCCCTGAAATTTTCAAAGGAAACTAGTATATTTTATTCATGGTGGTGGATATTTAAGATTCGGCCCGGCCGAACTTACTGCATTATATACTTTTTTAGAAAATAATCTAAAAAGTAAATTTTCCGGGCAAAGTGTTGGTCCGCGGTTCGATTCATCGCCAAGGAAAATGGTAAAATTAAAAAAAAAAAATAAATAAATAAAAAAATCGAATAATTTCTTCTACATTGCTTGTATTACAGAAAAAGGTACTAAGTAGTAAAAACAAACCTCGTGGAAGTGAGAAAGATGTGAAAGAAAATTCAATTAGCCAGAAAATAATGCTTTCTTAGTTAACCTTTATCACATTGTTTTTACAACCTGGAAAGGAATAAACGTTTATCACAAAAAAGTATATTCTTTTCCTCCATATAAACTTCCTTACAGCGAAAAGCAAATGAGAAACGATCTTTGTTTGACTAAAATTTCGTTTGGGACGAAAGAATTATTTTTTTTTGCATGCCAGTTATTCGATTATAGATGACAGTGGAGGGTACATAATATTCGGTCTGGCCGATATTTATATATTACACACACACTAAATGAAAATAAAATAAAATTAAATTAATTAATAGTACTTATCCATTAGATTTTATTTAAGCCTATATATACTTTCTTGTTTATATTTTTCTTTTATTAAATAGCAATTTGATTAATCACAATTTTTTCTTTTTTTTCCATTGCAGATCCATGAAAAGTTATTAAGAGAAATGGCAATGTCACTATGATGCTTTTGTGTGCATATTTAATTGACAAATATGATTTATTTTAAAAATGATCCATAATATTGTATAGATTTTAGTGAGATGTATAACAATACATTGCGACATGTAATAATGAAAAAATAAATACAAGGAAGAAATTTTCCCTGGAATCATCTTGAAATTCTGGGGAAAATTGAAGTTATCGTAAAAACAAAAGAAGAAACAATAAATTATTGCATTTATATTCCTTTTGATGGAGAAACTGTTCGTTTGTAAATACTGGTGATAAATCGATTTATTCTTTATGTGAAAAATATTTTCACATAATAGAAATACCTGCGTTTCATTGATGTTTGAAAGCTGTTTATGAGGAACAAAAACAAAATGCCAGAGGTAAGTTTAAAAACTATATACTATCTATAAAATATGAAATACAATATAATTATAAAATATATGTATAAATATGTTTAGTATATGTTAATTATTACAATATAAAAATTCTTATCTCATTATTAAAGGCATTTGATTCTAACGAAGTGTTTACTCCTCTATAAGTTATAAAACTGGTCTAGGTATCTGTAACAAAATACCATATTCTGATTTAGAAGAAAATCATATTAAAATGACAAACATTAGATGCCAAAAAAGCTAAATCCAGAAATAAGTTTATATAGTGGGCATACAGAAAAAATCCATCGTTGAAGTGCCCTACAAAAAAAAGCGTTGCCAAAAAAGTAGTGAAAATGTTCTTTTTCGATCCGGAAGTGGCGCCAAATAGACGCAGAACCGCTGCACTGAATTTGTATATTTTCTTACGGTGTGATGTGAAATCAAGAAAAAAATTTGTATATTTTCTTACGGTGTGATGTGAAATCAAGAAAAAAAATTTGTGATATTTTGAAAAATAAATAATTTATTTATTTTTTCTTTTTTGGAATGCAAACAAAACAATTTAAAAAAAAAAGTTAAAATTACCCATTAAAATATGTAAAAAGCGAGTTACAAAAATTTGAATTAAAAGAATTCCTGGGTAGTTAAAATAAAGAACCTATTTGTGCTTTTAAACTTAACTTCCAAATTTTTTGCTGGATTTTTTTGTTCTCTAATCCCGAAATATAAAAACCAACCTTCGTATCCACAAGAAATGAGATCAATGTTTTTTTGTATTCATGGCAACTTATATCTCTACACATTCCTTTAAATTATTTCCCCCCACTTTAAACTTCCTTAGAAAACAATTTTTAAAGAATCCCGAATTTGCTTAAGAAGAACCCAAAATTCCAAGACAACATTTTGACTAGAACATTGCTTCATTTACTCCGTCCTTTGTATAGTAGCTTCATCATTGTTTACACTACACTCATGCTATGCTTAGTTATCCTCTTCTATGTACTATATTCAACTGTCCTTAATAATTTCCTCGAATTGTTTTTACTGTCTCTTGGAATACAATAGTCCAACCATAGAATTATTATGATTGTGAAGGAGACATTCCGTCCTTAGTTATCACATTTCCATATGATTGCGAGAACAAATGATGCTAATGACCTTAACCCAGGGTTTTTGTTTTTGTTTTTCTACACCAAATACCAGATAAATAGAGAGAGATAACGGTAATTTACATTTATCCACCCAGCACTGAGAGCTTGAGAGTTTTGATACCATTGGTAATGAGCGAGAGAGGGAGTGTGTGATTGTTGTTAGTGGTAGTGGTGGTGTGATGGTGAATACAACATTGACATCAACCTTCATTGTTTGCCATTTCGAATGTCGATTGCACTCTGTTTTTACATTTCATTTGTAAGCTATCGATTTTTATTACAAATTTAGATTAATTTCAATGACAAACTTTTTGTTGTGGGTGTGTGAAGCATCCACAACCACAAAACTGTAACGACATTCCGGAAGTGAAATTTAATGAGTGCTCGTATTAAACTCACCACAGTATTTTAAATATTTAAACTCATTCAGGCGTAACTTAGATATGTATCGAGTGTTTTTGTTGTGTTTTTTTTTCGATCTAATTGAAGCTTAGAGAGTATGACAATTTAAGTAGCTATTTTTAAAGCCCTTTTCTAAGTAGGGACCACTCCTATATAAGTGTATATACAAATACACAGGTGTTCTCGTATCAAATTTCTATCTCTGGTTTTGATCAAATTATGCTTAATGATCAGTTTTCTTTTGTGCGATCACAGAAAATAGTGAAATAGTATATTTGGATATAACCCAGTGAGAGGCATCCGTAACAAGTGACCCAATGAATGGCAAATCTCATACAAATTTGTGAAGACAAATTCGCTGAAATACGAGAGTTTATTGAATAATTCATGTATCATTACACAATAATATGGTCGAAATCGCTTTATTGCTTTTCAAAGTTATCCGCATTAAGATCTGTACACTTTTACATGCGTTTGGACCAATGGTCGAAGCACTTTTGCCACTGTGACTGAAGAAACATGCACCAGGGACGATACATGATGTTGACGAACAAGTACCAAAAATGTACTTTTCCAAGCCAAAAGGTACTAAAATTACATAATATCAAAACAAGTAAGTAAAGTCTAAAGTCGGGCGGGGACGACTATATTATACCCTTCGCCCCTATGTAGGTCAAAATTTGTGTTACCATCTCAACTACTTCACATTTGCTGGAAGCTATATAAAGGAGACAATTTTTTTACTTCTACAAAATCTCTAGAATTAAAATTTAAATCGCCTAACGCTATCCAGTTAATTGGAGGAAACTTCCATTGAAAATGAATCTAAAATGTGTTACAGTCTACCATATTTCCCCAACTCTGGTGTACGTATATATGGGAGCTATATATAATCTGAACCGATTTTGACTAAATTTGACATATATAGTTAGAATAATAATTCTGCTATCTATGCGAAATTTCACGTAAATGGGAGTATAACCTTGGCCCCCCTGGTCATATGAGTGCAAATCGGACGGAAAATATATATGGGAGCCATATCTAAATCTGAACCGATTTTAAACAAATTTGGCACAATTACCGATACTACAAAACGTACTCCTTGTGCGAAATTTAAAGCAAATCACGGCAAAACCCTGGATTTTGAGGCCATATAAGTTCAAATCGGACGAAAGATATATATGGGAGCTATATCTAAATCTGAATCGATTTTGACCATATTTGGCACATACAATAGTATCGTTAAAAGTACCGCTTGTGCAAAATTTAAAGTAAGTCAGGGCAAATCTCTGGCTTTTGAGGCCATATAAGTCCAAATCGGGCGAAAGATATATATGTGAGCTATATCTAAATCTGAACCGATATTAACAACATTTGACACACTTAACGATACTATTAAACGTACCCCTTGTGCAAAATTTGAAGCAAATCACGGGAAAACTCTGGCTTTTGTGGCCATATAAGTTCAAATCGGACGGAAGATATATATGGGAGCTATATCTAAATCTGAACCGATTTGGCTGATATTTTGCAAGATTTTCGAGATTCATAAAATATTTGGATGTACGGTATTTAAAGAAAATCTTTTGATAAACACGCTAACTATGACCAAATCGGGGAGAAATATATATGGCAGCTATATCTAAATCTGAACCGATTTTTTCCAAAACCAATAGCGATTGTCTCTGTCCCAAGAAACGGCCCTATGCCAAATTTGAGAACGATCGGACTTAAATTGCGAGCTGTACTTTGTGCACAAAATTACATATACAGACAGACGGACGGACAGACAGACAGGCGGACATCGCTAAATCGACTCAGAATTTAATTCTAAGCCGATCGGTATACTAAAAGGTTGGTCTATGATTACTCCTTCTTGCCGTTACGTACAAATGCACAAAATTATTATACCCTGTACCACAGTAGTGGTGAAGGGTATAAAGACTATTGTAAAAGTATACGTTTATTTAGATCTAAACGGATTTGGACAATTTTTAGTTTTTTTCTAAAATAAATATTATTTTGCAAATTTTATTTCTATAAAAAATTTTTTTTTTAAATTTTATTTCTATAGAAAATTTTGTCAAAATGTTATTTCTATAGTAAATTTTCTCAAAATTTTATTTCTATAGAAAATTTTCTCAAAATTTAATTTTATAGAAAATTTTCTCAAAATTTTATTTCTATAGAAATTTTGTCTAAATTTTATTTCTATAGGAAATTTTGTCAAATTTTTATTTTTATAGAAAATTTTGTCAAACTTATATTTCTATAGAAATTTTGTCAAAATTTTATTTCTATAGAAAATTTTGACAAAATTTTATTTCCAATGAAAATTTTCTCAAAATTTTATTTCTATAGAAAATTTTTTTCAAACTTTTATTTTTATAGAAAATTTTGTCAACACTTTATTTCTATAGTAACTTTTCTCAAAATGTTATTTCTATAGAAAATTTTCTCAAAATTTTAGGTCTATAAAAATTTTTCTCAAAATTTTATTTCTATAGAAAATTTTGTCAAAATTTTAGGTCTATAGAAAATTTTGTCAAAATTTTAGGTCTATAAAATTTTTTGCAAAATTTTATTTCTATAAGACATTTGGTCAAATTTTTATTTTTATAGAAAATTTTGTCAAACTTGTATTTCTATAGAAAATTTTGTCAACATTTTATTTCTATAGAAATTTTGTCAAAATTTTATTTCTACAGAAAATGTTCTCAAAAATTTATTTCTATGGACAGTTTTGTCAAACTTTTATTTCTATAGAAAATTTTGAGAAAATTTTATTTCCACAGAAAATTTTGTCAAAATTTTATTTCCAATGAAAATTTTGTGAAAGATTTATTTTTATAGAAAATTTTGCCAACATTTTTTTTTCTGTAGAAAATTTTTACAATATTTTATTTCTATAGAAAATTTTGTAAAAATTTTATTTCTATAGAAAATTTTGTAAAAATTTTATTTCTATACAAAAAAAAATTATTAGCAATTCATTACGTATATTTGTCCATTAATATCCATTAATTAATTAATGTTAATAACATTTAAAATATGTGACCAAAAAAGATCATACATTTTAAACACTGGTCTGCAAGGCATGAAAAAATAAGTTTAACCTTTAACCAGATATATGGCATACAAGCGGGTGCCAGTAATACAAAAATCTATCAATAACACAAAAGTCAACTTGAAGCTGTATATTTAAAAATTATATGGATATTAAAACCAAAATATTCTCGAAATGTCATGTATTTTCTCCTATTTGAGATGTTACATTCATTGTATTTTTCGAAGTGAAACACAACTAACAACAAATAAATTGTGAACTAATTTTGTAAACTAAAAATCTATCTGGGCATTTTCCGTCAAAAATCCAAGAATCTATTATGATTATTTCCGCTCGTTATTGTTTCATAAAATATGACACAAAAAAAATTAAGATGAATGACCGTTTTGTTATGTACTGACTCTCTATCAGTGATGCAGTATTTATAATAACTTTTATTAACATTTATCGTATCAAATTCTTAGAAAAAAGGTCTAAAAATAAATTTCTACTTGTCCCTACTCGAAGTCAATTGGTTAATTCTCTTTGTCCATTGACATTAAATGGAAATATGTGAATGCATTCTTCAATAAATCTCTACTGCAATAATTCATTATTGATCGAAATGCTTGGGGCACACAATATACATATGTCTATATAAACACGTGACTTGCTAACATTCACTTTATTATGGATGGCAATATGTGTATTTGTGTGTGTATGTGCATGTTAATGTTTTGACTGCAAACACATTACAATTCCTTGATAATAGAGCTCTCAAAGCAATGATAGAGAGACAGAGACTACGAAACAGCTAAAAATCCTCAAAAAATAAATATAAACAACAACAACAACCACAACCTACCACACCATTAAAATAATGATGCTAATGTTGAGGAGACAAATGATTGCTGTTATTGTTATGTTTACATACCGCATATTTGTGCGGTTTTCTGTGGGTCACTTATCATCAAATTTAACAAGAAAACCAATTAGACAAATTACAGCAACAACAACAAATAATAGACAACAAGAAAACACATAAATGCTTAAAAATCAATTATTTAATAACATCGTTTGTTCGATGTATTTTTGATGATTTGATGTTAAAGATGTTTTTGTTAATGCGTTTTTTGTGATGATTGAATAAATGTGGGGAAGGTGGAAATGTCTGTGGTATTTTAAGATATCCAAAGAGACAAAGCAAAAACGGAAGAAAATTTATTAAAACCGAAGTAAATTAAGTTAATGTAATGATTTCTTATAATATGAGGGTTGCCTTTTATATTTGAGGGATTAGAAAACAAAGACAAATATTAATCATCGAAAAGCGATTTATTGTTTTTCAAAATATTCCCCATTAAGATCTTTACATTTTCGCATCCATTTGGATCAATTTTTTATAAAAATAAAGTTTGGACAAAATTTTCATAGAAATAAAATTTTGGCAAAATTTTCTACAGAAATAAAATGTTGACAAAATTTCCTATAGAAATAAAATTTTGATAAAACTTTCTAGAGATGTAAAATTTTGACAAAATTTTCTATAGAAATAAAATTTTGACACAATTTTCCACTGAAATACCATTTTGACAAAATTTTCTATAAAAATAAAATTTGGACAAATTTTTCATAGAAATAAAATTTTGGCAAAATTTTCTAGAGAAATAAAATATTTACAAAATTTTGACAAACTTTTCTATAGAAAATTTCTTAGAAAAATTTGAAAATTTTTTCTATAGAAATAAAATTTTCATTGAAATAAAATTTTGACAAAACTTTCTACAGAAATAAAATGTTGACAAAATTTTCTACAGAAATAAAATATTGACAAAATTTTCTATAGAAATAAAATTTTGACAAAATTTTCTATAGAAATAAAATTTTGACAAAATTTTCTATAGAAATAAAATTTTTAAAAAATTTTCTATAAATATAAAATTTTGACAAAATTTTCTAGAGAAAAAATATTTACAAAATTTTGACAAACTTTTCTATAGAAATAAAATTTTGAAAAAAAATTTCTACAGAAATAAAATTTTCATAGAAATAAGATTTTGACAAAATTTTCTACAGAAATAAAATGTGGACAAAATTTTCTATAGGAATAAAATTTTGACAACATTTTCTATAGAAATAAAATTTTGACAAAATTTTCTATAAAAAAAATTTGACAAATTTTTCTACAGAAATGAAATATTTACAAAATTTTCTACAGAAATAAAATTTTTAAAAAATTTTCTACAGAAATAAAATTTTGACAAAATTTTCTACAGAAATAAAATGTTGACAAAATTTTCTACAGAAATAAAATGTTGAAAAAATTTTCTATAGAAATAAAATTTGGACAAATTTTTCATAGAAATAAAATTTTGACAAAATTTTCTATAGAAATAAAATTTTGAAAAATTTTTCTATAGAAATAAAATTTTCATAGAAATAAAATTTTGGCAAAATTTTCTACAGAGATAAAATTTTGACAAAATTTTCTACAGAAATAAAATGTTGATAAAATTTTCTATAGAAATAACATTTTGACAAAATTTTCTATAGCAATAAAATTTTGACAAAATTTTCTATAGAAATAAAATTTTGACAACATTTTCTACAGAAATACCATTTTGACAAAATTTTCTATAAAAATAGAATTTGGACACATTTTTCATAGAAATAAAATTTTGACAAAATTTTCTACAGAATAAAATATTTACAAAATTTTGACAAAAGTTTCTATAGAAAATTTTTCTATAGAAATAAAACTTTCATAGAAATAAAATTTTGACAACATTTTCTACAGAAATAAAATGTTGACAAAATTTTCTATAGAAATAAAATTTTGACAAAATTTTCTATAGAAATTAAATTTTGACAAAATTTTCTAGAGAAATAAAATATTTACAAATTTTTGACAAACTTTTTTATAGAAATAAAATTTTGAAAAAAATTTTCTACAGAAATAAAATTTTCATAGAAATAAAATTTTGACAAAATTTTCTACAGAAATAAAATTTTGACAAAACTTTCTATAGAAATAAAATTTTGACAAAATTTTCTACAAAAATAAAATATTTACAAAATTTTGACAAAATTTTCTACAGAAATAAAATTTTTAAAAATATTTCTACAGAAATAAAATTTTTACAAAATTTTCTACAAAAATAAAATGTTGACAAAATTTTCTACAGAAATAAAATGTTGAGAAAATTTTCTATAGGAATAAAATTTTAACAAAATTTTCTATAGAAATAAAATTTTGACAAATTTTTCATAGAAATAAAATTTTGACAAAATTTTCTACAGAAATACCATTTTGACAAAAATTTCTATAAAAATAAAATTTGGAAAAATTTTTCATAGAAATAAAATTCTCCATTCTTTTTGTTTTGTTATTCTTCGTTTTGTTCTTTAAGCATTGTTCTTTCTGTTCTTTAAGCATGCTTTGCCCAAATAAATTTGACGAATATTCTTTTCCTCTGTTGGTTAAGCTACACTTGTAGTTTAGTCAATGTATGGTTTTAAGCTGCAATAAAGAACAACAACAATGCTTAAAGAACAAAACCGACAATAACAAAACAAAAAGAATGCAAAAAGAAGAGGAAGCACGCTCAAAATAAACCCAGCCAACTGAATTCAAATCGATGATTTGACAGTGGTATAGGAAAAGAGATATGTTTGTTTTGAATTTATTTCGGTATAAGCCGCCTATCAATGTAAAGCCTTTTTTCGGAGGGTTCAAGTGTGGTTTATTGTTGGGTTTAATGAACTGCCTGAATTTATTCTGATAATTGGTTGATAGTTTTGCTGCAAGTAGAGGATGCTGGTGAGGAATGTGGTAATTCCGAAACGTGCGTACATCCAACCATCTTGCAGTCTATAGGGCTTTGCCCAAATAAATTTGACAAACATTCTTTTCCTCTGTTGGTTAAGCTACACTTGTAGTTTAGTCAATGTATGGTTTTAAGCTGCAATAAAGAAATAAAATTTTGACAAAATTTTCTACAGAAATGAAATATTTACAAAATTTTCTATAGAAATAAAGTTTTGAAAATTTTTTCTCTAGAAATAAAATTTTCATAGAAATAAAATTTTGACAAAATTTTCTACAGAAATAAAATGTTGATAAAATTTTCTATAGAAATAACATTTTGATAAAATTTTCTACAGAAATAAAATTTGGACGAAATTTGAAATTTTGATTGAAATTTTGAAATCCCCACGAAAAGGGATTTTCCCATCACTGCACTAAATTGATGTACATTTAAGACGCAATTCATTTTTCTGGGATACAAATCTTCATTTTTCATTTACATACAAATGCACAAACGTCTTATACCTTGTACCACAGTAGTACGAGTAGTGAAGGGTATAATGAACACCTCTCATCACATTGAATTTTCATACTTCAATCGCATGCCATTAAAAACAAAAACTTTCAATCTGAACGGAATAGTTAAATATGCCAAGTATTTCGAGCTGGACGTCCGATCATTTATCCATACATTTCAACAATCAGTGAACTTATTTCACTTGGAGAGAATTGATTTTTTACACAGATTTTTTTCTCAATTCAATTCCCGTCAGTCAGTGCATTCATTGTCCATCGATTCGAATGCCTTGCTGGCTGTCTGTCAAACGGTAAATCGTGGGCCAATTTATTTTTTCTATTTCACTGGGAGTTGATTACATTAAATATTGATAGGTTCACTTTGGAATTGTAGACAGCTCTTCAGTATGGATTGCTGCTGCTTTGTTTGAAACCAGGCGCCACTTTAGCCATCAAAGTTGTTTGCAAAAATTTTTCTTGATTTTTGCAAAGCATTCAGATGTAGATAATGATGCTGCCATGGACTAATTAGGTAGGAAGTTTGTGAGGGAGTGTGAAATGAAAACAATTTTCTTTATTCGATTATGGAACTATGGTATAAATTATACTTTTCTTCACTCCCTACACCACTATGTGCACAGAAAAAAAAAAGGAAGAATGAACTACCTCGTGAGAAAATTGAACTAAATTGTACTCCACATTTTGAGATTTCCACAAAACGTTATTTAAACTAGGATAATTAATTTCTATGGTGTACTTTTTAACTGCAAAACACAAAAATCTCTCATAGAAGAAAAAATAAAGCATTGGCGCCAACTCATGATCATTTTAACTAAACAGTAGTTCATTCGTACTATTTTTGAGAATTGTTACATTTTCTTCTGCTTTAGTTCATATTGAACTTATGTGAACGGTCATTGAACTTTATACCCATAAAATTTTTGAGATATACTTAAAGAAGGAAAAGTTCATTGGGCTATGAAAAATTTCGCCAAAAATAATACAATTTAAATACAAAAAAAAATATATATATATATATTTTTTTTTGCAATAAAGATAAGTTAAATTTAAAGTTTTAAACTTTAACTACGAACTTTCTTTTCAGTGTAGTCAATCGGCATTAAAAATACTTACAAATTTGATTTGTTACTTTTCCATAGCATTGATTTGATTCCTCTAATGTCATTGTGATCAACTCTGAATAACTGCCTCAATCGATGATGTAGCAGTGCCAAATCGCTCGTATTTAATACACATTTATTTGGTGTTCGGAAGATGATTCCCGATATTTACGAAAATGTCAGATTTTTAGAAATTTCTTGGGGATTTGTTTGGACCAAGGATCAAAGTTTTTAGATTTGAGAAAATTAGATAAATTTGTCTCAAATATATCGTACGTTATTTATACATCCACAAAAAAGAACTACACAACCTTCAAAATAATCTCAATCCACTCGATTTGTGGATGACTAATTTGAAAATGAGGTGAAATTAAGTTTTAAAACGTTCATATTTTGTTCAAAAAAATTGCCTTGAAGTGCAAAAAAGCATGACTTTGGGTATTTTGAAGTGTAGTACAACTTGGTGTTGCAGTCCTTTTTCAATTTAACTAACTAGTGAGTTTTGTTTGACAAAAAAAAAATCGGGAATGTAATTTCATACAGTTGGAATATAATTTCTTAATTTCTATATATAATTATGAAATATATTCCACGTATATTTTACATATATACGAAACCAAATAAAGCGAACTTTTAACCTCCCGTGTAAAAATTGGGTGACCAAAATTGGCCCCTTTCTATCTAAGCAATCTGCTTAGATCCAGATATGATGAGACAAAATTATATATTATTGCATATATGATCAGATCTAATATGGGGATAAATATAATTATCCATAGTAATTGGATATGATTAGATCTTACCATATTTCGGATCTACTCATATCTAATCGTATCAAAGTAGATCTCTCAATTTTTACTCGGACTTCTTTTGTAAAGAAATGTCTTTTGATTAACTTTTTTCGGTGTATCTACACCCATAACTGTATCAAACAAAAATTCATTTTACATTAAATTGCACAAGAACAGAAACAGAGCATATGGGCATATATTCTCTTCAGCATATTTATGTTGTTTATGTATGGGAAGCAGAGAATGCAAGTGAGAATATGCAATTAATGTTGGTGAAATTTGATTGGTGTGATGAGTATACATGGATCGATGGAGTGTCTACTCTCTCATATTCAATACAATATGAGTAAGTATTAGTTTATACTCTCTCGTGAGCATATTTTTCCATTCTTTGATAGTCATAGGCGAGGAATAGCTCCCACATAGTATCTGTATTTTCAAACTACCACTCGAATTGATTTTAGAGTGTAATACACATTTTGTATATGACCAGTCTATGTTATGACCAGTGTTACCAATCCCATGGCGACATTTTTAGGGGTCAATGTAAATTCTGAGAAGTTGAAAAATGTTACATATATTATTTTGTTTTCATTATACAAACCATGGTAAGGTCTTATCACACCTCTCATACCTATAGTTGAATTGACACTCAATTTTAGCTTACTTCCACTGGAAGTATCTTAAATGGATATTAAATTAAATTCTATGTGTACTGACATTCGAATTAAGAATTTGTATAGATTTTTACATTTTTATAAAGGCGGGAATATGTCTGCATATCATTTGTCCAAGTTAACTACATTTAAAAATATGTACATTTATTTTTGATAACATTTTCTACTGATTTAATTAAATGCTGTCTGAGAAGGTTTTATGTGTGCCCTAAAGATATGTCTAGATTATGCAGATATTGTAAATCTTATGTTCACATAAATAAACAATTTCAAGTGCACAATGGTGCGACATTGAAAACATATAAATATGTAAGCATACAATTTTGGAAAATTTTGAAATAACTAACTGTATATCGAGAGGAGCTAAAATCGGTGTATTCATCTATAAATTCAGGCTGTCGAATCTTAAATACCCACCAACATGAATCCAATATTATAGTTTCCTTTGGAAAATCCTTTGTTGCAACGGGTTAATTGAAAATGTATAGAATGTCAAGTGGGCTTAATGGAATATACTTCCTGGATTTAGAAGAACAAATTTAGGGTGCAAAAAAATCCGATGCAATTACAACATTCATATGATTTGAAATCTATATTCTGTAGATTTTAACAAGCCATGGCCCGACACACACTTATTTATGGACATAAAATTCTTCTAGATTTCAAATTTTACCCAAAACGGATAAAAATTGAGATGTCAAGACGTCCAAGAAATGAAATCGAGAGATCGGGCTATATACGGACCTCATCAAAACATGGACCGATATACACCATATTCGCAAGATGAAATATCTCTTGATATCAATATTCATGAAATTTGGGTTAAAACTCTATATAAGCTTCTATGTCTGGAAGCCCAAGAAATCAAATGGGGTGATCGGTCTATACAAGCAGAAAAGGAATATGATCACCTCAAACATGTTTCAAGAGCAAAATGTTATTTTTGTATGGTGACCATGTAACATGTTTGTCACTAAAATGTTATTTTCTCGTCAAATATAACCTGCTTGCCGAAATCAGATACATGGTTTCCGAGAAAATAACATGGTTGCGAAAACCACGTTACATGGTCACCACCCAAAAATAACATTTTTCTCTTAAAACATGTTTGAGGTGATTCCTTCTCTGGGTGTATGTAACCATGGACCGATGCACACCTGTTTTTGCCCTACAATATCTCTTTACATCAATATTCAGGAAAATCGGATAAAAAATTGAGGTGTCTGAAGTCCAAGACAAATCGGAAAAATTTTCTATATACACATCATATACGGCACAGATATTTTTGGTCCTAAAATGTCTCTATCGTAGATCTCCATTTTCACGCAAATCGGATGAAACCTAAGCTTTCCAGAAGCCCTATATACCAAATCGGGGGGATGTATCAAAACCTGGACCGATATAGCGCATGTTCGAACTTGATCTGCCCGTAAAAAAAAAAAAACAATTATATACGGCCGTAAGTTCGCCCAGGCCGAATCTTATGTACTCTCCACCAAGGATTGCGTAGAAACTTCTACGAAAGACTGTCATCCACAATGTAATTACTTGGATTGTGGTAATACTTACCGATGGCAAGGTATCTTAAAACTTCTTAACATCGTTTTCTAAATTGTGAGTTAGTCCATACGTGGTATATATTAGACAAATATAACGATATGGACTTTTGCGGTACTTAGAGAGCCAGAATTGAAAAAATGGGGGTCGCTTATACTGGGGGTCCTATATACTATTATGAACTCGATATCGGATGAAATTTGCTCCTCCAAGGGGCTCCAAAACCAAATCTCTGTATCGGTTTATATGGGGCCTACATATAATTATGGACCGATATGGACCAATTCCTGCATGGTTGTTAGAGACCATATACTAACACCACGTACTAAATTTCAATCAGATTGGATGAATTTTACTTCTCCAAAAGGAACCGGAGGTCAAATCTGGGGATCGGTTTATATGGGGTCTATATATAATTATGGATCGATGTGAACCAATTTTTGCATGGTTGTTAGAGACCATTTACCAACACCACTTACCAAATTTCAGCCGGATCAGATGAAATATGCTTCTCTTAGAGGCTCCGCAAGGCAAATATGTGGGTCCGTACATATATGTACCAAATTTCAACCGGATCCGATGAAATTTGCTTCTCTTTGAGGCTCCGCAAGCCTAATCTGGGGATCGGTTTATATGGGGCCTACATATAATTATGGACCGATATGGACCAATTCCTGCATGGTTGTTAGTGACCATATACTTACATCACGTACCAAATTTCAACCGAATCGGATGAATTTTGCTCTTCCAAGGGACTCCGGGGATCAAATCTGGGGACCGGTTTATATGGGGTCTATATATAATTATGGACCGATTTCGACCAGTTTTTTGCATGGGTGTTTGAGGCCATATACTAACACCATGTACCAAATTTCAACCGTATCCGGTGAAATTTGCTTCTCTTTGAGGCTCCGCAAGACAAATCTGGGGACCGGTTTATATGGGGGCTATATATAATTAAGGACCAATGTGGACCAATTTTTGCATGGTTGTTAGATACCATATACCAACACTATGTACCAAATTTCAGCCGGATCGGATGAAATTTGCTTCTCTGTGAGGCTCCGCAAGCCAAATCTGGGGATCGGTTTATATGAGGGCTATATATAATTATCGACCGATGTGGACCAATTTTTGCATGGTTGTTAGAGGCCATATACAAACACTATGTACCAAATTTCAACCGGATCCGGTGAAACTTGCTTCTCTTTGAGGCTCCGCAAGCCGAATCTGGGGATCGGTTTATATGGGGGCTATATATAATTATGTACCGATGTGGATCAATTTTTGCATGGTTGTTAGAGACCATATACCAGTACTATGTACCAAATTTCAACCGGATCCGGTGAAATTTGCTTCTCTTTGAGGCTCCGCAAACCAAATCTGGGTATTGGTTTATATGGGGGCTATCTATAGTTATGAACCGATGTGGACCAATTGTTGCACGGTTGTTAGAGACCATATACCAACATCATGAGAGAAGTTCACCAATGTGGTATCACAATGGACTGAATAGTCTAAGTGAGCCTGATACATCGGGCTGCCACCTAACCTAACCTAACCTAACATCATGTACCAAATTTCAGCCGGATCGGATGAAATTTGGTCGATGGGACCACCCCATCGACAGGTTCTCATGACCCACTCTGGAGAAAACATACCTAGACTATATCATTTGTTTTAAAAAATATATTTTCAAAGGTATTTATTTGTACAGACATTCGGTGAATATGATTATAAATTACATGTTCTCCATCCAAAAGCAACATAAAGCTCTTGAAACAAGTTTAAAGTGACCATATTCCATATCTGCAAGCACTTTCATCCTACTGTGCACAGGGTTTGCACAGTAGGATGATTAATAATGGTGTTACTTTTACTTTTGTGTATTTTTAAGAATTTCATAGAAAAAAAAAAACAAACTCCATTGTTCTAGACTAGATCATAAAGTCCTTTACATTTCTCATTTATGGTTATCATCATTCATACATTTTTTGTTTCTGTTGTGTTCCTTATATATGGCGATTTCTGGTACTTTTGTATTGCAAAAGTCTGTTTTTGATAAGATAATAATGTTCTTGAGGAAAGGTTAACAGTCTGTGTCGTTTTGTTTTAAGAATCTTGGGGGGTTTTCTTTTTGTCCATGCTACTGCATTCGGTGAGAAGAGGCAAACAACCTTTCCGTGTCACGAATTTTCATTAATGAAGCCACGTATTTTGTGGGTTGATGACATCTTTGTCAAGCCATAAGGATAATGTTGTTGATGATGAACTAATGAGTGTCAAATGTCTTTTATGGCTTTATGATTCTTAAGATTTTATTATTAGCAAAAATATTCTTTCTTTTGGGAATATACTTAGAACTGAACCTTAGAATATTAAATGTTACAGAGGTCCATTGACCTCTTGTCGTAAGAGAATTTTTCTTTTGTGGAGTTTAAATGTTGATAATCAAAATTTAATTCTTACAAATATTATAAACTAATATAATTTAACAAAAAACTAAAAACTTTTTAAATGAAAGGTTATAATGCCAAAATTGTATACAGGATGGCTGATATGTGTTTGCAACAAATTTCAGGTTACTATCCTTTCAAAACCGCTTGTCTGACAGCAAAAAAAAATATTCCTGTGACAATTAATTTTATTGTTTACACACTTACAAAAGAATTTTTATCAAATACATTCAAGAATAAAGCTATTCGTGAAGGAATTTAAGTATGATACACTCAAAATCATATTGTCGTGTGGCCAAAGATTTCATGTCCTTAAAGACGAATTCGATTTTTGCCTATCATAGAAAATGCATTTCTTTGATAAAAAGTTTTTTCCTTGTCCAAAAGTCGATACACTTTACAATGAAGTCATTTATTTTTTTAGTGAAGTGATTCGACTTAAAATTGAGTGTCTTGACATGAAAGAAAATTTTGTTTGACCAAGGTCAACTTGCCTTTAATAATTCTCAAAAATACTTCATTTTTGTGCAAAAAAGCCAAACAGCCACGGAGTTGCTTCCACGGTTACCACTTGAGGCAAACATAATAGGAACAAGTATATACAGTACTAAGTTCGGCCGGGCCGAATCTTAAATACCCACCACCATGAACCATATATTAGGGTTTCCTTTGAAATTTCAGGAGGGCTTGAGGACTTCAGGACACTTCCCGAAGTTAAATTTAAAGATTTCACTTATGAGGACTATATCAGATTCTGGATTTATAAGAACCATTTTTGTTTGAGTTTTAGAGGAATCATTAACATCTCTTGTAAGTGTGCAAGAAAATTATAAAATAACGTCTTGATTTGAAATCTTAAATCTGTAGAAGTAAAATCTGGAAATTTTACATTGCAATTTTCAAGCAATTTTCATAATCAGTGCATCTTCTACACCCTCAAGAAGTGAAGTCGGTCTATATGGAGGCATTACCAAATGGACCGATCAAAACTTAATCCGATACACGTTTTTGTGAGCCTAAAATACCAAAATATTTACAATTTCAGGCAAATCAGATAAAAACTACGGTTTCTAGAAACCCAAGGTGTTAAATCGGGAGATCGTTCTTATGGGGGCTATACTAAAATATGGACCGATACTCACCGTTTTCGGCACACCTCTTTATGACCAGAAAATACCTCTAGATTTCCAATTTCAGGCAAATAGGATAAATACTTCGGATTCTAGAAGCCCAAGAAGTAAAATCGGAAAATCGGTCTATATGGGGGGGCTATACCAAAATATGGACCGGTACTCACCATTTTCGGCACACCTCTTTATGGTCCTAAAATACCTCTAGATTTCCAATTTCAGACAAATTGGATAAAAACTACGGTTTCTATAAGCCCAAGACCCCAAATCGGGAGGTCGTTTTATATGGGGACAATACCAAAACATGGACCGATACTCACAATTTTTGGCACACGTATTTGTGGTCCTACAATACCTCCAGATTTCCAATTTCAGGTAAATTGAATAAAAACTGCGGTTTCTATAAGCCCAAGAAGTAAAATCGGGAGATCGGTCTATATGGGGGCAAAACATGGACCGATACTCTCCATTTTTGGCACACCTCTTTATGGTCATAAAATACCCCTAGATTTCAAATTTCAGGCAAATTGGATAAAAACTACGATTTCTATAAGCTCAAGACCCCAAATCGGGAGGTTGGTTTATATGGGGACTAAATCAAAACCTGGACCGATATAGCCCATCTTCGAACTTTACCTGCCTGCAGACAAAAGACGAGTTTGTGCAAAATTTCAGCACGATTGCTTCATTATTGAAGACTGTAGCGTGATTACAACAGACAGCCAGACAGACAGACGGACATGGTTATATCGTCTTAGAATTTCTCCCTGATCAAAAATATAACATATATACTTTATATAGTCGGAAATCGATATTTCGATGTGTTACAAACGGAATGACAAACTTATTATACCCCCGTCACCATTCTATGGTGGTGGGTATACAAATCTATAAATTAAAAAAGTCTTTTTTTTAACTTTTTTAATAATATCGAATTTTAGAAAATTTGGTCCTAATTATAGCTTTATAGAAAATTTTGACACAATTTTGTTTCTATAGAAAATTTTATTTCTATAAAAAATTAGGTAAAAATTGTATTTCTTTGTTATAGAAAATTATGTCAAAATTGTATTTCTATAGAAAATTTTGTCAAAATTTTCTATTGATATAAAATTTTGACAAAATTTTCTATAGAAATAAAATTTTGATAAAATTTTCTATAGAAATAAAATTTTGACAAAATTTTCTATAGAAATAAAATTTTGAAAAAATTTTCTTTAAAAATAAAATTTTGACAAAAATTTCGTTAGAAATAAGAATTTTCTTTAGAAATAGAAATAAAATTTTCACAAAATTTTCGTTAGCAACAAAATTTTGACAAGATTTTCTTTAGAAATAAAATGTTGACAAAATTTTCTATAGAAATAAATTTTTTACAAAATTTTCTATGGAAATAAAATTTTGTCAAAAACTTCTTTAAAACTAAAATTTGGACAAAATTTTCGTTAGAAATAAAATTTTGACAAAATTTTCGTTAGAAATAAAATTTTGACAAAATGATCTACAGAAATAATTTTTGAACAAAATTCTGTATATATATACAATTTTGACAATACTTTCTATAGAAATAAAATTTTGACAGAACTTCCTATAGAAATTAAATTATTGTTGTTGTTTTTTTATCTCAGCTTAAAACCATACATCGACTAAACTACAAGTGTAGCTTAACCAACAGAGGAAAAGACTACACTCAAATCGATGATTTGACAGTGGCATAGGAAAAGAGATATGTTTGTTTCGAATTTATTTCGGGATAGGCCGGCTATCATTCAAAACCTTTTTTCGGAAGGCTCAAATGTGGTTCATGTTGGGTTTAATGAACTGCCTGAATTTATTCTGATAATTGGTTGATAGTTTTGCTGCAAGTAGAGGATGCTGATGAGGAATGTGGTAATTCCGAAACGTGCGTCCATCCAACCATCTTGCAGTCCATAGGGCTTTGCCCAAATAAATTTGACAAACATTCTTTTCCTCTGTTGGTTAAGCTGCACTTGTAGTTTAGCCAATGTATGGTTTTAAGCTGAGATAAAAAACAACAACAATGCTTAAAGAACAAAACCAGCAATAATAAAACAAAACGAATGAAATTAAAATTATGACAAAATTTTCTATAGAAATAAAATTTTGACAAAATTTTCTATTGAAATAAAATTTTGACAAAATTTTCTTTAGAAGTAAAATTTTGACAAAAATGTCTTTAGAACTAAAATTTTGACAAAATTTTCGTTAGAAATAAAATTTTGGCAAAATTATCTACAAAAATAAAATTTGAACAAAAAATTATATATATATATATATATATATATATATATATATATATATATATATATATATATATATAAATAATTATATATATATTATATATATATATATATATATATATATATATATATATATATATATATATATATAT